>NC_089240.1:82181203-82481203 GCF_963924675.1 Phocoena phocoena | reverse complement strand
CATAACTTATTCTACTATGAAGTATAGAAAATGTAAAGAAATGGTTGTAAAATTATATTTCCATTGAAAAAGCATAGGGCTGAATTGTTCCTTAATCAAAATAGCTACCACATTTTAAACCACAGGCCAGATACTGTGGTTAGTGCTTCACCTTTGCAATTTGACGAGAAGGTCAATATGATAGCCACTTTATGGATGAGAAAACTGAGACCTTGAGAGGTCATTTGGTCAAAATCATTCACCAGGAAGAGGCAGAATCAGGTTTGGAACCCAGGTCTGTGTGATCCTGGTGGCAATGTACTGCACTACACAGTGAAAGGAACTAAAAAAAACAGCTTCTATGGGCCTGCCTCACAAACCTATACCTCTGCTAGCAAAATCACCATTTTAATTGAAAAAAAAAAAATCAAATGAACGAATAAAAGAAAAAAAATCCACTTGATTAATAAGTAAACACCATTTATTTCACAAAAGATATTTAGACAGATATTCTGGCAGGAAAATTAATATTGCCAATGCTACAGAAACAATCACAAGCCGTGTCTTATTTCTTAAATAATTAGTAATAGTTTAAAAGGTTTTTAAAGGGTAAAAATAAAAATCAAGTAAAAATTGAAAATTACACAAATGGCACTTTTTTGTCATCGAAAAAGCTTTCAACAACTGTAGATATTGTCTAAGGATACTTGCTAATTGTGCTGCTGTTTCAACCATTACCATCACCAGCTTTTATTCATACTTAGGATCGGGAACAGTAAGCAAGCTGGAAACAATACTCTTTTCTACATGTAAGTGAAGCCCTAAACCTATTCCCCTCATCCATCTCATCTTTATTCTTCTAACAGACATTTGTTGAGCACTTACCCTGTGCTTGTTTTCAGGACTGCCACATGGGATGTTATTCTGATGCAATTTGATTGAAGTCATGACAACTCTCAGTTGATAAAGTGAAAAAGTCAATTAATCTTTATCATCAAGATATTTGTAAAGGGATATTATTTTAATTAATGCTGTAGAATTTCTTTCAATGTCCTCTACATCCTGTCCTCCACATCAATCAACCAACCAACCAAATATGTAATTAAGAAAGAAGTGAAATATATGTTTCAGCAACCAGAAGGCAACAGATACCTTCTTGCTGTTAAATAGCCTTAGCTGGTGGTATTTGAGAGGATTGGTTTATTTGTTTTGATTGTTTTTTTTCTTGAATCCATTAAAATAATAATACAAATATTTACATCTTGCTCTTTTCAGCTGAGAAGGTGGAAAGATTTACAAAATTGAATTCATCCATACAACCTCTATAAAAGCAGGAGAAAATGAGAGATAAATATCTACCATGTTAAAACAGAACTCATGCTATAGCTAGGAAGTAGTTTCACGAATGACAGTTTATCTT
The DNA here is from genome assembly GCF_963924675.1 of Phocoena phocoena. NCBI lineage: Eukaryota > Metazoa > Chordata > Mammalia > Artiodactyla > Phocoenidae > Phocoena > Phocoena phocoena. The sequence continues at coordinate 82,479,804 of NC_089240.1, read as the reverse complement.
GTAATACAGTACATCAAATCATCAAATTATGCTGTATTTTAACCCTGATGGTAAGTTGATTAATTAGAATTGTTTGTTCAATAAATAGGGGAGTTAAAATGTAACTTCCTTGGTTGGCCATGCTGGAAGTCTGACGTGGGATATAACAGTGATTTATCTAGGCCCTTTAAATAAAGTAAGAATGTATTACTCTCATTCCTTGTCTTAGCACAGGTTTTCCCTAAAATCAGAGGCTGAGACAGAGACAAAGGCTGATGGAGGTAGTTGAGTCTCAGAGGGCAGGAGCGAGGGACAGAGAGAGGGAAACAGGAAGGAGGGAGAGCCTTATATAAGGTGATTTGGAGAACTAAAATTATCTGATCTGAACATTCATGCACTCCTTTCCTCTCTGGGACCAACAGACTCACTCACCCCCTCTAAATTCCTCCTTCTGAGGAATACTGAGAAGAGAACAATTCTGAGACCAGGACTTCATGGCCTGAAATGGGCCACATCACAAAGAAAAACAACTTCTTTCGACAAATTGCAACATCTGCCTGACCAAATCAGGCCACCAAACGTGCAATTGCACTCTGCTGTTTTTGTCTTCTTTCCCTGTAAAACCCTTATCATCCTCCAAATTCATTTGTCTGTCTGTTGCAACTGTTTGAATAAAGTACCTTACAGTTTTCGTGTTGGAAAATTTTTTGAAAATTTGACAGCTTCCCATCATTACAGGGTGAATGCTTGATCTTGAAGAGGACATCTGAGGAGCCTTCTGAAATGCATCTCAGAATCATCTACCTAGGGAAAGAAAGGGATAAACATTTATCCCTTATGAGTCAAAAGTTGGCCTACAGTGGGCTCTAATTCCCCCACACAACTGGGTGTTACAAGCTTGAATGTGAATAGGTTTCAATGGGTGTTTCACACTTCAGCCTCAGAGAAGCTCTGGGGTAGGAAGACCAAGACTCAAGGTACCGGCCCAAATTGAGGTACCATCAGGCTACACCTGTGAGGAACTGAGAGCACCTGTTTCCATGTGAACTGGCTGCTCTGGTCGGGGCTGCAATAGAGGTGAGGCTGAGAGGGTTTGAAGTGATGCTGGAGGTACCTTCATGTGTAGTACTTGTTTGGATGGAGTTCTCACTTTCCTATCTTCTTGACCTTCTCAAAATCTCCCCCACCAATGTGTGTGTAGGGTTGCACCCCGTAGGCCTACAAGGCCTGTGCTTGCCCAGCTTCAAGACTGAAGAAAGAGCCCAGAGTCAGCAACAGAGACATCAATGGTTTAATGGATGGGGGAGCTTACACATCTGAAGCAAGGTCCTGGAGTGACACCCCACCCTGTGCAGTGGATGGTGGGCAGGACAGAGAGGCAATCTTCACTCCTGGGGCTGGGGGGCCGGAGGGTGAGTAGGAAGGGGAGATTACCAGTTACAGGGTAATTGATGTCAGGTGGGCTCATTAGTTACCAGGGAAACCAGTAGAGGGGCACTCTGCTCACTGTCCCTTTGATAAGAACAATCACTAGCTGGGACCTGGGGCAATATATATGTAGGAAGGTCAGTCATGTGAGTAGAATGTAAGTGAATAAGGCACTGGTTGGGCAGGGCAAGCACAGGGTGACGGCTTGACAAATATCTATTGGAAGCTATATTTTTTTCTCAGCAACTTCCTCTGCCCTGGCTTGGTTCCCTCACTTCCCTATAGACCCCTCCAGAGAGTCTTCCCTCAATGAAGCACTTGTACAAGAATTCTGGCCTCGGACTCTGCTTCCAGGGAACCCAACCCAAGACAAAGAAAAGATGAGTCAACTGCTGGGAAGTACTGTTCTCCTTAACCATCTCTATAGGACACCATGGGTAAGGCCCCCTGGCTACCACTCCAATCCTGCCTCTTGTTATAATAATTGTGCACACCTTGTCTCTGGTTAAGACAACAACCTGACCTCTATTATGTCAGGATCCCTTGATCTACTGTTATTTTCAGGGGACTCAGTTCAATGACTAACTCTTATTATCAATCCTTGCCTACAGGTAATGGCAACCACTGTACTTCTCAGTGCTCATGGTGCCTGTTTCACCAACACATTCCTCATTACTTTGATCCATGGGGTATCCTCCAGACCTTACTGGAGGAACATAGACAGCTGGTGCATTTTCTGGTCATTCAGAATCAGTCCTCTCTAGCATGGCCACTTCACTAAGCATTTTGATATATTTTTCCATCATCTTCCATGGCAGTTCTGAAAGTTTTACTTCATTTACTTTGGACCATCACTTTATCCAAAATCCCAAGTGCCATCCTAGCAGCACATTAGCCCCATCATCCAGGATCCTTGCCAGGGTGTTTAAATTGTATTAGAAGAGAATGTGTCAATATCGATACATTCTCACTTCTCTAACTGAGAATTGAGATATTTGCCCACACCCTCCCTTGATCCAGCATCCTCGGGATACAGTCCCATACATACTTTATCAGATCCCAGCACCTGTTGGTTAGGTTCTTCAGACTTTGCCTTGGCCTCCCTTCCCATGCTCCACACTTCCACATCCAGCTTATATGTGACATAACTCTAAATATTGGTTTGATGGCTAGGAGGGGAGCTAAGGGAAGACCATAAAGGGCCTTTCTTTTTCTTGCAATAAAGGCCTCTGTGGGAATTCCCTGTTGGTCCAGTGGTTGAGATGAGGGCTTTTACTGCTGTGGGCCCGGGTTCGATCCCTTGTCAAGGAATTAATAACCCACAAGCCACATGGCACAACCAAAAAAAAAAAAAACACTGCATCATTATCAAGCAAGGTGGGAGCACTGCCTTTAAGAGGGAGAAACAGATCACTTCTGCAAATCCAGAGAATTCAGGGGAATCAGAGAATTCAAGATGTCTCAAAAAAAGCTTTATTGAGGTACAATTCACATACCATACAATTTACCCATTTAAAGTGCACAATACAATGCTTATTAGTATATTGACAGATATGTGCCACAATCACCACAGTCTATTTTAGAATATCTTCATCAATCACAAAGAAACACTGTGCCCTTTAGCCATCCTCCTGTCCCCCTGCCATGAATAGAGACCATATATGGTCCTTGTGACTTCTTTCACTTACCATCATGTTTTCAAGGTCCAACCATGTTGTAGAAGTCAAAGGTGTCTACCAGATGTCCCCATCCCACATCTCAGGCCTCCTCTCTTTCTCAACTAGGGGCTCCTCCTTTCTGTAATAAACATGCCAGAGATGGGAACATAACCCTTACCTGGACCTGCACTGTCGTTATAATTAAGTCCTGGGTCTGATCCTCTGGCTATAGAAAGTAAAAGTCTCTTTAAATGTTTCCAAGGCCCTCTGACTTTCACACTTCACCTTAAGTTGGTCATTAATCACCCTCAGCCTTTCATGGTTTTTCCCATGCATCTGTCACACTCAGCGACAACCGTCCATTGTCCATTGTCCTTATCATTCCTCCCAAACTCCTGAGCGATTGCCACTGCCAATGCATTCCCCTGCACCCTGAGAATTTTAACAATTATTTTGCTATAACATGCCAAAGGCTATCCATACACCACCTCCCACCAGTGGCAGCATTCTTATTTCCAGTCACCTGATGAGTGATCCAGATACAATATCCCATTTTAAAGTCTACTTTTTCAAAGCATGCCTACCACCTGAGATGCAATGTCAGGCTCTCAATGAAACAGACTCTGAGATGAATATTTGCGTGCAGGAAATTTATCCAGGGCTGCTCTCTGAAACAACACCTATGAGGCAATGAAAGAAGCAAGATTGTGCAGAGAAAGGTCAGTTGCAGATTAGTAGTAATGAAGGCTTCATTTGAACTCACAGGGAGCTCTGGAGCTGAGATGCCCCCTCAGAGCTTTAAACTGACCATTCACTGAATGTGAGCTGCCTCCATGTAGGGGCATAACCTTGGCCAAGGCAGCTACCTTCAGTGGAGGGCATTGCCCAGGAAAAGACTCAAATGTTTGAACTCTTAGCAGACAACACTCTCAGAAGCTGGGAAAATGAGTGTCCTTGTTCTGCAAGGAGGTTTGTAGCAACACATTAAAGCATCCACTGCAAGATCATAATTCAGAACTTGTCATTGACAATAACTGCCTTGCCCCCAAAATCTCAATTTCAACTTCCTATTCTTCAACCACCACCTCCTATTTTTTTTTTAATTTTATAACCTAAAATACTTTAACTCCAACAATCTTTGAACTGAGATTTCCAATCCACTCATCCTACTCTATATTTTCCATTCTTCACTCCCTTGAATTCCTCTCTCCCTCTACCCATCTTAAATCCATGATCAATTAATATAATCATTGACTTGTATATAATATGGGGTACTATTCCCTGCCTTTTCTCACACTCTTTTTTGTTATGTTTTTTTTTTTTTGTTATGGTAGCCTGAGCTGACTAATACACCAGCTCTCTGCCTACTCTGTGTCTATACCTCTGCAGCTGAACCTGGCTAAAGAAAAATACTCACTCACACTAACTAGCTCACTTTGAATTCATGACCATGAATCTCAAGTACACAGTGATGCCTGTGAATCATAATAAACTTCCTAACTTTATTTAATCATCCCATTCTCTTAGATGAATATATCATACTTATTCTCATTCCTCAAACTCCTGACACTTCACTACCCACCCTCATGAGAGCTGCTGACTCTGCTTCTTCATCATTGAGAAAATTGAAGCAATCAGAAAAGTATTCCCACAGTTCCCACTCAAACTATAACAACCCTCCTACCAGTATCCACAACCATATTCCTTGCCTTCCCACTTGCTGCCACAGATGAAATATCCATGTTATCATCTAAAGTCTCTCCCCCATCTTGTGTACCAAATCCCATGTCCTCTCCACTATACAAGGGGATCCATCCAACAATCTTCTTCCACTTCTTTTATTTTTTTCCTCTCTCTGAGATCCTTCCATCAGAATACAATCATGTGATTATTTCTCCCATCTCAAGGAAAAAATTTTAATCCTGATCTCTCCACTAAATTATGCTCCATTTATTTGTTCCCTTTTCAGTAAAACTCTTTGAAGACTTGTTTATACATTACTGTTTCAAATTCCTCTCTTCCAGTTCTCTCTTAAACCCACTGTATTTCAGCTTTCACCCTCTGCTACTCCACTGAAAGTGCTGAAGGTCATCAATGACCTCCATGTCGTTAATTTCAGTGGTCTATTCCCAGTCTTCAGTTTACTTGATCTAACACAGCAGTTCTCAAACAGAGGTGATTTTGCACACCTGGTGCCAAATATCTGGAGGCATTTTTGTTGTCACAATTCAAGGGATTGTGGGGGTGGTGTCCAGGGGATGGTGGACCAAACTAGCATCTAGTAAGTAGAGTCCAGGGATTCTGTTAAATTTCCTACACTGCAAAGGACCCACTCTCCCCACCACCACCACCACCAAAGAATTCTCTGGCCCCAAATGTCAATAGTGCTAAGGCTGAGAAACCCCAACCAGCATCATCTGATACACTTAATAGATTTTCTGCACTTGGATTTCAGGGTACCACACTCTCCTGATTTTCCTCCTACCTCACTGTGTTCCCCTTCTCAGTATCTGTTGCTAGTTCTTCCTCTTCTCCCCAACCTCCGAATGTTTGAATGCCCTAGGGCTTGGCATTGTACTTTTTTCTTCTTTATTTATACTCACTCATTAGGTGGTCTCCTCTCTTTTCATGGATTTAATGCCATCTATGTGCTGTTAACTTCCAAAGTTGTACTTCCATCAGTCCTTTCTCCAGATTTCTGTACTAATTTCTGTACAACTGCTTACTCACACCTCCACTTGATATCTAATAAGCATTCCAAAGCCTAATATGTCCAGAATGAAATTTCTTACTTTCCTTTGCAAACCTGAGCAGAGAGTCCCACAGTTTTTTCTATCTTGGAAAATGGAAACTCTAATTCTTCTAGTGGCTTAGGCCCCAAATCATAGTCATCCTTGACTTCTCTTTTCCTCTTGTACCTTACATCCAATCTCTCATCTCGGTCTACCTTCACATTATATCAAAATCTGACTACTTTTTACTGTCTCAATTCTTGCTTCCCTGGTCCAACCCATCATCACTTCTTACCTCTGAATATAATCATCACCTCTGAATAACTGAAATATTGTTCTAATTGGCCTCTCCATGTCTACTGTTTTTATTACTGCAGTCTATTCTTACATAGAAGCTAAAGTGATCTTTTCAGAAGCCATATCAAGTTACTCCTGTGTTCAAAACATTCTAATGGCTCTCCATTTTGCTTAGTGTAAAACTCAAAGTCTTCATGATGGCCTACAAGTTCCTATGTGAACTCTTTCCTTTTTATCCCTCTGATCTCATCTCCTGCCACTCTTCTCCTCACTCATTCTGCTCCAGTTGCACTGATGTCCTTCTGTTCGTCAAATCCACCAGGCATATTTCTTCCTTAAGGCCTTGGTAATGTGATGCTGTCCCTTAGATATCCACATACTTGCAACCTCATGCCCTTCAAGTCTTTGATCAAATGTCACTTTTTCAATGAAGCTTACCCAAATTACCCTATTTATAACTCCAACCACAACCTACACTCCCTATACTTCTTACCACAGTCTTATTTTTTCCTCCAGTGTGATTATCACCTTCTAACATACTATATAGTTTTCATATTACTTATTGTCTATTATCTTCTCCCCTGAGAGCGGGGATCATTGTCTGTTTTGTTCACTGCCATACTCTCAAGTGCCTATAAGAATGTCTGGGACTTCCCTGGTGGTGCAGTGGTTGAGAGTCCGCCTGCCGATGCAGGGGACATGAGTTCGTGCCCGGTCCAGGAAGATCCCACATGCCGCCAAGCGGCTGGGCCTGTGAGCCATGGTCACTAAGCCTGTGCGTCTGGAGCGTGTACTCCGCAATGGGAGAGGCCACAACAGTGAGAGGCCCGTGTACTGCAAAAAAAAAAAGAATGTCTGGCACACAAAATGTGCCCAAAAAATATTTGTTGAATTAATGAATTTTGACTAAAGTGAGATTTGGTACCATATTCTGCCACTAGCTTTTACAATAAATTAATTTTTGATGGTAGTGGAAACTTTATTTTTGAGATTTTGTTTTCTTATGTCTTTCAGAAGAATTGTGATTAGAAGTTCAAAAAGTCTGTATTTTAAACCAAAATTTAATTTTCTCTTATGTATGATGATTCCAGGCATCAACTTTATTCCTCTTGGGTTTGGATGCATCTTCGTTCTTCTTTTTTCACTCCCAGCTGCTTTAAAGTTTGAGAAGCATCGATATTTCCTATTTCTCTTGCAGTTTATCATAAAGACTACACTAATTGAGTTCATTTGCACACCTATTAGTTTTGAAGCAACACTTTAGGTCTAGTCCTACTATATCTCTCCCACCCTCATCCCCCACCTCACTTTTTTAGAGAGAAGAAATTGGCTTTTTCCAAAAGGTTTCTTTGAAATATACTGTTTCCTTTCTCTTAATCAGAATATAGAAAAACCTTTGCTCGTTCTTTTATGCTAAGAACAAAAAAAAAATCTTGGAAGGCACATTTCATGACTCTAGGTACTGAGCATCTTCTATGGACAGCTTCATTTGAATCTTGGGAGATGACAACTGAATCCTTTCACTTGTCTGCATCCCGTCTTCTTTTCTCATTAATGTTTATTTTGCCTCAAATACTAAAGGTAATTCATTTAGTCACCTGGAAAACTCCTAGCATTTTATTTTTGACCTGACTCATTTCCAGATATTTCGTATAGGTGTCAACTCCCTTGCCTATTTTTTTGGCTTTTCTCTTCTAAAGATTTAAGTAAAAACTCAATGGCACATACTAAATTTTAAACAAAGATACACAGTCATTTCTTCATAACGGTTAAGTGAATGAGGTCTGTAAACCTAAGAATTGACAAGCTAAATGACTTTTTGAGGTCTTATATAGCCTATGATAGAGCCAAGCCCAAAACAAATGTCCTAAATTGCAAGGCTTGGAACGGCAGCACGGGTCCTTTAGACTTATGCGCTTGCTGCCATACCGTGCTCTGAAGCTGTAAGTCTCTTTCCTGACTGCTTGCATGTGTTAATTTTTATGTTTGCTTTCCTTTGTATAAGGAAATTATTAAAATCAAATGCATTCTGGTGATGTAGGTTTTTGTATTATGTTAAACTCTGAATTTTTGTGATTTATGATGTGATGTAAATTTTCTATGTATTTGCAGAAAACAGTGTAGAGTCAGCATTCTAAATTTCTTAACTGTCTTGATATGAATGGAAGTCATATGAAAACATTATGTATTGGCAAGGTTCTGTCGAAAATCTACAACTGACCAAACCTGAACCTGTGTCAGTTTACTGTAGTCACCACTCTTGTCTAGTACATCAGCCAGTCCTAAGTGACTCTGTTGGCCACTGCCAACTGATATTCCCTCTCTGTTCTACAACCCAAATCCAGATTAATTGGGTTTAGAATTGATAGTCAAAAACATTCTTATTCTTATACATGCACATTTTGCTGATACCAATTAAGAATTTCGCTCAGTTTTCAGTCTCTGAGGTATGTGGGTGGGAAAGGCAACAGCAAAATAGTCAAGGGAATTGGAGGATCACTGGGACTTGGTGACACATTGGATGTGGGTGGTAGTCACTTGTAGAAAGCTACACAGGAAGTGCTTCCTGAGTCATTAGGCTAACTATCAAGATATATCATGTTTACAAACAAATAGTAGGATAATGGCAAACTTGAAATTTGTTTTTCCCACTGCAATTTAAACAGGATAGAATTAATTTTAATTGTTCCATTCCCGGCCTCTCTCTGGAAATTTGATGGTCACTTTTCAGGCATTTTGTTAACATCGCAGTTGCAGCTTCATGAGAAGCTAGCTTTGATAAAGAAAATTTCTGAATACTTAGAACTGAAATGGAGTTCAGAAATTGTTTTTCCCATCCCTCTGATGTATACAGATAGAAAACTGAGGCACAGAGACTTGAAGGACCTGTTCAATCTATACATCAAAATTGGAGACAGAATAGAATCTAGAGGTCCTGACCCACATCTACTGTTTTCCTCTACACCACATTGCCTGACCTAGAAATTATTAATAATTTTAAAGCCTTCTTTTTCAGAAACTGGAAATGTGTTATCAGCTAGCCTTGCAAGTATATTTGAGTTGTGACATTTGGTCACTTGCAGCATCATTTTTAGATATCACCACAATGCTATAGGATTAGTTAAAATCCTCAGTGGGATTTGTTAACAATTTCCAAACATGGGGCAACTTCTATTTGTACTAAACAGTAACCATAGAAAATTTTCTCCACTGCTAAGGTTTATAACATATTAACCTAAGAGCTAAAAATGGCTATTAAAATAATGCTGCTTGATTGTAAGGCATTTATATGTGTTTTTCCCTAAGCAGTCTTCAGAAAGATCTGCTAGATACCACTAAAGGAACATCTGCAAGACTTCTCAGGGGTGAAATCAACTGACCTCACTAGCTTGAAGGCTCCATCAGAGGTCACACCAAAGTGCAGAGGGTTCCCGCACTGTTGTACTACATTCCCCATATAGCTGATTTGCTTGTCACAAATTAGAGCAATAGCCCTGACTTTCTGTAATGTACTCTCCACATTCATGTTCTACATTGCAATTAATACTTGCAAGAAAGAGAAATGAAGATAAGAAAATAAATCCCAGTAAATCACATTTAATCAACTTCTATTTTTTGGTTGCCATTGACTGCTTTGTCCCTCCCATCCCTCACAGCTTCCCAGGACTGCATTTGAAGCAATGCTTGTAGTTGCTTCTTTCTATGGTTTCATGATTGATTGGCAAGCTGTATAGCAGCACATTATTCTGCTCTACCATTTTCCCAGTGGGCGGTACTGCACAATAGTGATGGGGAACTGTAATGACACTGCATCAAAAGTCACTAAAATATAAATATGACACAAATTTCATTGCATTAAGCTGGATCCCTTTATCCATTTACATGCATCACTTTTGCATGTAGCAGTGATGGAAAATGTTAACCCTGTGCTTTCCAAACCTACTCAAATAGGATTTGAATCTAAATGCTTTTTGAAGACACACTTTAATATAGGTGTATTTGAGGACTTAAAGTATGGTCACTCTTTGTACTTATGCAGTCTCCCTTCTAAGCACTTCCTATCAGAGGAGATTTAAAGTGAGTGGAAATTATTCAATGTAGTTATAAATTGAAAGCTCATAAGCTAGCTGCTCTTCAAAGTGCTCAGAACACCTGGGCCACCAGAATTGCTGAACTAGACAATGACATTTATACTGAGATTACAGCACCATCTTATTCTAAATGGTATTTTTGTCTTTAGAGTGCATGAGAGATTCCAGCACTTCTCAGTGCTTAATTGGTTTTCTCCCTTGACTTTAATTAAACTTACCCTAAGCTTGCAAAACCCCAAGGCTGCCGCTTAAGGGTGAGAAGTCAGTGTTTCCAGCTTTGAATACAGTATGATAAAGAATCAACTGTATTGTTTGATTAATTGAATATGCAAATATTTTATGTTTTTAGACAGCAACATTGTTACATAATCAACAGCATTCTAAAACTTGCTCTTTTGTAGATGAAAAGGCATGATTTTTGTAAATCTCCAACAAAGATTTTAGAAAATATTTAACTTGCCAAGCTGTAATGTACATGTTCACTGCCCAGGAGTGCATCATTTATATTATGCCCAATTATAAGGCCTCATTATTTACCATTATGACATTATTTAGGTATCATTCACATCATTTAAAAAGAATCTCATCTTCCGTATTTGTTTTTTTTTAGTGGTATGGCAACGATCAAGGTATTAAGCATTCTGGACATAACCCAATTCCCATCTGCTTACTCAACCCTTTATTGGAAGGTCATTTGAATTGACTGAATCAGTTGCACCTGAACCGGGAGAGGAGTCTTCTGTCTTTTCTGGGATGAGTCAGCACTCAGTTTTAATATTGTACCTGTACCTAGGGAATGGACAATGAAAACACGAATAGAAACACATAACCTTACAGCAGGTATCAGAGTTATGTATCACCTGAAGCCATCCCAGCCAGCAAACATAAATTAAATACTGAGTCAGGAAAAGAGGACAGAATAGAAACCTATCTAAAGTGCTCCCACACTACATACATATAAACGTTTGAAACTCTAGAATAGCATTTCAGGAATGCAGAGTTCCTGGCCGTGTGTTTTCTTAATAATAGGTTCTGCTACTTCTTTAGGACTTAATATGCATCAAGCACTCTCCTGGGCATCTCAAATGTATTACCTAATTTAATATTTACATCAACCCTATGATGTAAAGAATATTATTATCCTCACCACTTAGACACAGAAACTGAGGCACAGAGAATGTAAAGTAATGCACCCAAGGTCACATAGGTAGGAAATGGTAAGCCCAGAGGAAAACCCTGGCAACCTGATGCCAACGCCTCTGTGTTTAACCACCATATTATAGCGAGACAGAATTCACAGTTGAACAAATCTCAGTATGCTGATTTGCAGAGAAGGGTGAAAGATTGCTTTTAAGCTCAATGACCCTGAAGATTAAACAGCTATTCTAGGAACATGATTAGTAATGTTTTAATAGTCCAAATAGAATTCAAGTAAATGTCCCCAGAAGCCTTATAGGCTGAAGACTGTGTTAATATTCTCATTATGCACTGTTCTCCCAAGAACATGACTGGGAAGAAGCACAACTGAATCAAAATTGAAGACCAGGTTCATCTTGTCAAAATTAATTTCAGCAATTTAAACATTCAGCAAATATTTATTTGGCTCCTCACTATGTGCTAGGTACCAAGCTAAGCAGTAGAATTTGCATTCCTCTCATCTGAAGGGAAAACAACATCGTGCACTAGAAGTACCTGCAAGTTGAAACACAGAATGAAAACACAGCATGGGAAATAAAGCATTAAGTTCCATCAGGTTTATTAAGAGGGATAAGACCTGGTGACTGCCTTTAGAAAGCTTGTATTCTAAGTGAAGAGACAAGACACACCCATGAAAAACTAATTAGTTTAATCTGGTAAAAATATAGACAAGAACTACTGTGGAAATGTGAAATAAATGAGAGATCACTATGAGCTGAAGAAGAGGTCTTAAATGTTCATTTACATGCAAAAACCTGGGGAGCTTGTGAAAAAGCAGATTCTGATTCAGAAGGTCTGGGAGGGAACCCAGGGTTCTGCATTTCTAACAAGCTCCCTAGCGATGTTGGTTTGTTTATCCACAGATCACACCTGGAGAAAAGAAGAGCTAAGAAAATTAAGAAGATGTTTAAGGAGAAGGGGAGGCTTGAGCTGAATTTTGAAGGAGGGATAAGATATACATAAGTAAAGAAATATAGAGAGAACAGTGGCAGGAGCATAGGGGAAAAGTATCAGACTGTATCACAATTTATGTTGCCAAATACTAGGTGACTGGTGGAAAAATAGGTTAGGACTAGATCTTGAGGAGGGGCAGAGACAGGTAGGATACACCCGGGATTCAGGAATTTGAGCTTAAGAAATTAGGAAAGATAAATTATAATGTTTTAGATTTTTTTTTTAAATTCTATAAAATTAACTGCAAAAGTTTCTATTTGATTTTGATATTTGGACCTCTATTTCCTTGAGAAATGGTTTGAAATTATTTGCCACCCTAAAGCATTGAGTTCTGACTTTATGGAACTGTACATGACATAAAACATCCAGATACTAATTTTGCAAATATTAGGAAAATTGATCCATCATTATATTGTTTAAACAACCATGTTAATTGTCAATGTAGAGATAATGGCTTACTGAAGATGATTTGAGGAATTAATCTATTTACAGTGCTTCATTGCTGAATTACCTACGAGCAATATTTTGTTTTCTTTTAGCTGTTGTAGACTTCTACTTCAAATGAGGATTTACCTACTATGTTGGAATAGTTTATTGAGAAGGAATTACCAAAGAAAGCTTAAAAATGAGGAAGAAAGACACAAAGGTGATGTGAATGATTGTGTCACAATGCCTGAGACGTCAGCCTGCATCTTGTTCAGAATGCTAGTGGTGATTAGAATTCAAGAAAAGTCATTGAACATTTTAGTTTTATTTCTTATAAAAATAAAATGGGTGAGTTAGTGCCTATATGATGACAAAATATGTCATCAATTCACTGAAAATGAGTTTGTTATTTTTAAAATAAATTTACTTTCACTTTTCAACCATGGTTTTGACCTTGAAGACATAGCTTTACAATATTTTTGAAACATTGAATATTGTGCTGTTCATTCATCATTAAAATGGTAAAATTCTACAGATGGTAGTTATTACTTGACTCTGCAATCTGGAGATAAGTAACACTACAGTATTGGATTCTTCTTCTTGTATACAGTGAATAAATAACCATTTCTCTCATGTAGAGAAACTCAAGGATCTGAATACATTCTCTTCATCAGAAAAGTGCAGATTTTGTGAAAAGTCAATATAGAACACAGACTCCTGTGGCTATCCTTGAATTCTGAAGTCAGATCACAACAGCTCTTAAATGAACAAGAACTATCCACTTCAGACATTGGAAACACTAGACAAAGACAGAAATAAAACTCTTCAACATTGCAAATATGTGCAAGTCCTAGCTTTATAATAACTATAACAACCTCAACAAAGAAACATTCATTTTATAATTGTATATGTATAAACACACTTCTCAGAAAATTACCCCAAATGATCAGACTCATAGTACTAAGCAGACACCAATCAATGTGGTAAACCTGCATGAGGTAAAAATCATTAAGATGTAAATTACAAATTAAACTTCAAAACAGTGGAATTCTTGTAGCCCATTTACAACATTGCAGATTATTATGCATACTTATATGTCCTCCTTGGCTCCTTTGCTCACAGGTCTCAAATAGAAAAAGCACTCAGGGAAACATCAAGTCAGTTGCCACTATTATTGAAAATGAAATTATTCTTGTATGCATTTTATAGAGCTGGTAGGTCTGTCTTGATTTCTGTGGTCCTTGTAAGAATTTACCCTGCATTTAAGGGCTTTTCTCAGGATTGCAAAAGCAATCCTGAGAAACTTGGAGACATAACTCTTCCAGATTTCAGACCATACTACAAAGCTATAGTAATCAAAACAGTTTGGTAGGGGGATTTGAGAAGATGGCAGAAGAGGAAGATGTGGAGATCACCTTCCTCCCCATGGATACATCAGAAATACATCTACATGTGGAACTGCTCCTATAGAACACCAACTGAACACTGGCAGAAGACCTCAGACCTCCCAAAAGGCAAAACACTTCCCACGTACCTGGGTAGGGCAAAAGAAAAAAGAAAAAACAGAGGCAAAAGAATAGGGATGGGACCTGCACCAGTGGGATGGAGCTGTGAGGGAGGAAAGGTTTCCACACACTAGGAAGTCCCGTCGCGAACAGAGACTGTGGGTGGCGGGGGTGGGGGGAAGCTTCAGAGCAACGGAGGAGAGCGCAGCCACAGGGGTGCGGAGGGCAAAGCAGAGAGATTCCCACACAGAGGATCAGTGCTGACCAGCACTCATCAGCCCGAGAGGCTTGTCTGCTCACCCGCTGGGGCGGGCAGGGGCTCCGGTTTTGGTCAGATCACAGGGAGAGGACAGGGGTTGGAGGAGTGAACACAGTCTGAAGGAGGCTAGCGTGCCACACTTAGCCAGGAGGGAGTCCGGGAAAAAGTCTGGAGCTACCGAAGAAACAAGAGACTTTTTCTTTCCGCTTTGTTTCCTGGTGCGCGAGGAGATGGGATTAAGAGCGCAACTTAAAGGAGCTCCAGAGATGGACAGGAGCCACGGCTATCAGCGCGGACCACACAGATGCACATGAGACGCTAAGGTTGCTGCTGCAGCCACCAAGAAGCCTGTGTGCGAGCACAGGTCACTATCCACACCACCCTCCTGGGAGCCTCTACTGACCACCACTGCCAGGATCCCGTGATCCAGGGACACCTTCCCCTGGAGAACGCATGGCACACATCAGGCTGGTGCAACGTCACACTGGCCTCTGCCGCCGCAGGCTCGCCCCGCATCCATATCCCTCCATCCCCCTGCCCTGAGTGAGCCAGAGCCGCCAAATCAGTTGCTCCTTTAACTCTGTCCTGTCTGAGCAAAGAACAGTTGCCCTCAGGCGACTTACACACAGAGGCAGGGCGAAATCCAAAGCTGAACCCCAGGAGCTGAACGAACAAATAAGAGAAAGGGAAATTTCTCCCAGCAACCTCAGAAGCAGTGGATTAAATCTTCACAATCAACTTGATCTACCCTGCACCTGTGGAATACCTGAGTAGACAACGAATCATCCCTAATTGAGGAGGTGGACTCTGGGAGCAACATATATTATTTTTTCCCCTTTTCCTCTTTTTGTGAGTGTGTATGTGTAGGCTTCTGTACGAGATTTTGTCTGTATAGCTTTGCTTTCACCATTTGTCTAGGGTTCTGTCTGTCCATATTTTTGTTTTTCTTTTTACTTTTTAAAATTCTTTTCTTAATAATTATTTTTAAATTTTTATTTTATCCTACTTTATTTTATTTAATCCTCTTTCTTTCGTTCTCTCTATTCTTTCTCCCTTTTATTCTGAGCTGTGTGGATGAAAGGCTATTGGTGCTCCAGCCAGGAGTCAGTGCTGTGCCACTGACGTGGGAGAGCCACTTCAGGACACTGGTCCACAAGAGACCTCTCAGCTCCATGTACTATCAAACAGTGAAAATCTCCCAGAGATATCCATCTCAACACCAAAACCCACTTTCACTCAACGACCAGCAACCTACAGTGCTGGACACCCTATGCCAAACAACTAGCAAGACAGGAACACAACCCCACTCATTAGCACAGAGGCTGCCTAAAATCATAATATGGCCACAGATACCTCAAAACACACCACCAGACATGGAACTGACCACCAGAAAGACAAGATCCAGCCTCATCAACCAGAACACAGGCACTAGTCCCCTCCACCAGGAAGCACACATAACCCACTGAACCAACTTTAGCCACTGGGGACAGACACCAAAAACAAGGGGACCTACAAACCTGCAGCGTGTGAAAAAGAGACCCCAAACACAGTAAGATAAGCAAAATGAGAAGACAAAAACACACAGCAGATGAAGGAGCAAGGTAAAACCCACCAGACCTAACGAATGAAGAGGAAAGAGGCAGTCTACCTGAAAAAGAATTCAGAATAATAATAGTAAAGGTGATCCAAAATCTTGGAAATAGAATAGAGAAAATGCAAGAAACAATTCACAAGGATCTAGAAGAACTAAAGATGAAACAAGCAATGATGAACAACACAGTAAATGAAATTAAAAATACTCTGTAAGGGATCAATAGCAGAATAACTGAGGCAGAACAACAGATAAGTGACCTGGAAGATAAAATAGTGGAAATAACTATTGAAGAGCAGAATAAAGAAAAAAGAATGAAAAGAACTGAGGACAGTCTCAGAGACTTCTGGGACAACATTAAACACACCAACATTTGTATTATAGGGGTCACAGAAGTAGAAGAGAAAAAGGAAGAGACTGAGAAAATATTTGAAGAAATTATAGTTGAAAACTTACACAATATGTGAAAGGAAATAGTTAATCAAGTCCAGGAAGCACAGAGAGTCCCATACAGTATAATTCCAAGAAGAAACACCCCAAGACACATATTAATCAAACTAACAAAAATTAAATACAAAGAAAGCATATTAAAATCAGCAAGGGAAAAACAACAAATAACACACAACGGAATCCTCATAAGGTTAATGGCTGATCTTTCAGCAGAAACTCTGCAAGCCAGAAGGGAGTAGAAGGACATATTTAAAGTGAAGAAGGATAAAAACCTGCAACCAAGATTACTCTACCCAGCAAGGATCTCATTCAGATTTGATGGAGAAATTACAAACTTTACAGACAAGCAAAAGCTGAGAGAGTTCAGCACCACCAAACCAGCTTTACAACAAATGCTAAAGGAACTTCTCCTGGCAAGAAACACAAGAGAAGGAAAAGACCTACAATAACAAACCCAAAACAGTTAAGAAAATGGGAATAGGAACATACATATTGATAATTACCTTAAATATAAATGGATTAAATGCTCCAACCAAAAGACACTGACTGGCTGAATGTATAATGACAAGACCCATATATATGCTGTCTAGAAGAGACCCACTTCAGACCTAGGGACACATACAGACTGAAAGTGAGGGGATGGAAAATGATATTCCATGCAAATGGAAACCAAAAGAAAGCTGGAGTAGCAATTCTCATATCAGACAAAATAGACTTTAAAACAAAGATTATTACAAGAGACAAAGAAGGACACTACATAATGATAAAGGGATCAATCCAAGAAGAAGATATAACAATTGTAAATATTTATGCACCCAACATAGTAGCACCTCAATACATAAGGCAAATACTAACAGCCATAAAAGGGGAAATCGACAGTAACACAATCATAGTAGGGGACTTTAACATCCTCCTTTCACCCATGGACAGATCATTCAAAATGAAAATAAATAAGGAAACACAGGCTTTAAATGATACATTAAAGGGCTTCCCTGGTGGCGCAGTGGTTGAGAGTCCGCCTGCCGATGCAGGGGACGTGGGTTCATGCCCCGGTCCGGGAGGATCCCGTGTGCCGCAGAGCGGCTGCACCCGTGAGCCATGTGAGCCATAGCCGCTGAGCCTGCGTGTCCGGAGCCTGTGCTCCGCAGCGGGAGAGGTGCAACAGTGAGAGGCCCATGTAATGCAAAAAAAAAAAAAAAAAAAAAAAATACATTAAATAAGATGGACTTAATTGATATTTATAAGACATTCCATCCAAAAACAACAGAATACATACTTTTCTCAAGGGCTCATGTAACATTCACCAGGATAGGTCATATCTTGGGTAACAAATCAAGCCTTGGTAAATTTAAGAAAATTGAAATTGTATCACATATCTTTTCTGACCACAATGCTATGAGACTAGATAACAATTACAGGAAAAGGTCTGTATAAAACACAAATACATGGAGGCTAAACAATACACTACTTAATAGCCAAGAGATCACAGAAGAAATCAAAGAGGAAATCAAAAAATACCTAGAAACAAATGACAATGAAAACACAATGACCCAAAACCTATGGGATGCAGCAAAAGCAGTTCTATGAGGGAAGTTTATAGCAATACAATCCTACCTTAAGAAACAGGAAACATCTCAAATAAACAACCTAACCTTGCACCTAAAGCAATTAGAGAAAGAAGAAAAGAAAAACTCCAAAGTTAGCAGAAGGAAAGGAATCATAAAGATAAGATCAGAAATAAATGAAAAAGAAATGAAGGAAATGATAGTAAAGATCAGTAAAACTAGAAGCTGGTTCTTTGAGAAGATACATAAAGTTGATAAACCTTTAGCCAGACCCATCAAGACAAAAAGGGAGAAGACTCAAATCAATAGAAATAGAAATGAAAAAGGAGAAGAAACAACTGCCACTGCAGAAACACAAAGGATTATGAGAGATTACTACAAGCTACCCTATGCCAATAAAATGGACAACCTGGAAGAAATGGACAAATTCTTAGGAACGCACAACCTGCCGAGAATGAACCAGGAAGAAATAGAAAATACGAACAGACCAGTCACAAGCACTGAAATTGAAACTGTGATTTAAAATCTTCCAACAAACAAAAGCCCAGGACCAGATGGCCTCACTGGTAAATTCTATCAAACATTTAGAGAAGAGCTAACACCTATCCTTCTCAAACTCTTCCAAAATATAGCAGAGGGAGGAACACTCCCAAACTTATTCTATGAGGCCACAATCCCCCTGATACAAAAACGAGACAAAGATGTCACAAAGAAAGAAAACTACAGGCCAATATTACTGATGAACATAGATGCACAAATCGTCAATAAAATATTAACAAACAGAATCCAACAGCACATTAAAAGGATCATACACCATGATCAAGTGGGGTTTATCCCAGGAATCCAAGGATTCTTCAATATACACAAATTAATCAACGTGATACACCATATTAACAAATTGAAGGAGAAAATCCATATGATCATCTCAGTAGATGCAGAGAAAGCTTTCGACCAAATTCAACACCCATTTATGATAAAAACGCTGCAGAAAGTAGGCATAGAGGGAACTTTCCTCAACATAATAAAGGCCATATATGACAAACCCACAGCCAACATTGTCCTCTATGGTGAAAAACTGAAAGCATTTCCACTAAGATCAGGAAAAAGACAGGGTTGCCCACCCTCACCACTATTATTCAACATAGTTTTGGAAGTTTTAGCCACAGCAGTCAGAGAAGGAAAAGAAATAAAAGGAATCCAAATCAGAAAAGAAGGAGTAAAGCTGTCACTGTTTGCAGATGACATGATACAATACATAGAGAATCCTAAAGATGTTACCAGAAAACTACTAGAGCTAATCAATGAATTTGGTAAAGTAGCAGGATACAAAATTAATGCACAGAAATCTCTGGCATTCCTATACACTAATGATGAAAATTCTGAAAGTGAAATTAAGAAAACACTGCCATTTACCATTGCAACAAAAAGAATAAAATATCTAGGAATAAACCTACCTAAGGAGACAAAAGACCTGTATGCAGAAAATTATAAGACATTGATGAAACAAATTAAAGATGATACAAATAGATGGAGAGATATACCATGTTCTTGGATTGGAGAATCAACATTGTGAAAATGACTCTACTACCCAAAGCAATCTAAAGTTTCAATGCAATCCCTATCAAACTACCACTGACATTTTTCACAGAACTGGAACAAAAATTTCACAATTTGTATGGAAACACAAAAGACCCTGAATAGCCAAAGCAATCTTGAGAAGGAAAAATGGAGCTGGAGGAATCAGGCTCCCTGACTTCAGACTATACTACAAAGCTACAGTAATCATACGGTATGGTAGTGGCACAAAAAAAGAAATATAGGTCAATGGAACAGGATAGAAAGCCAAGAGATAAACCCATGCACATATGGTCACCTTATCTTTGATATAGGAGGCAAGAATATACAGTGGATAAAAGACAGCCTCTTCAATAAGTGCTGCTGGTAAAACTGGACAGGTACACATGAAAGTATGAAATTAGAACACTCCCTGACACCATACACAAAAATAAACTCAAAATGGATTAAAGACCTAAATGTAAGGCCAGACACTATCAAACTCTTAGAGGAAAACATAGGCAGAACACTCTATGACATAAATCACAGCAAGATCCTTTTTGACCCACCTCCTAGAGAAATGGAAATAAAAACAAAAATAAACAAATAGGACCTAAGGAAACTTCAAAGCTTTTGCAGAGTAAAGGAAACCATAAAGAAGACCAAAAGCCAACCCTCAGAATGGGAGAAAATATTTGCAAATGAAGAAACTGACGAAGGATTAATGTGCAAAATTTACAAGCAGCTCATGCAGCTCAATATCAAAAAACAAACCACCCAATCCAAAAATGGGCAGAAGACCTAAATAGACATTTCTCCATAGCAGATATACAGATTGCCAACAAACGCATGAAAGCATGCTCAACATCATTTATAATTAGAGAAATGCAAATCAAAGCTACAATGAGATATCATCTCACACTGGCTATCATCAAAATATCTAGAAACAGTAAATGCTGGAGAGGGTGTGGAGAAAAGGGAACCCTCTTGTACTGTTGGTGGGAATGTAAATTGATATAGCTACTATGGAGGACAGTATGGAGGTCCCTTAAAAGACTACAAATAGAACTACCATATGACCCAGCAATGCCACCACTGGGCATATACCCTGAGAAAACCATAATTCAAAAAGAGTCATGTACCAAAATATTTATTGCAGCTCTATTTACAATAACCAGGAAATTGAAGCAACCTAAGTGTCCATCAACAGATGAATGGATAAAGAAGATGTGGCACATATATACAGTGGAATATTACTCAGCCAGAAAAAGAAACAAAATTGAGTTATTTGTTGTGAGGTGCCTGGACCTGAAGTAAGCCAGAAAGAGAAAAACAAATACCATATGCTAACACGTGTATATGGAGTCTAAAAAAAAAAAATGTCATGGAAAACCTAGGGGCAAGAATGGAATAAAGACTCAGACCTACTAGAGAATGGACTTGAGGATCAGGGAGGGGGAGTGGTAAGCTGGGACAAAGTGAGAGAGTGGCATGGTCATATATACACTACAAAATGTAAAATAGCTAGTGAGAAGCAGCCTCATAGCACAGGGAGATCAGCTCAGTGCTTTGTGACCACGTAGAGGGGTGGGATAGGGAGGGAGACGCAAGAAGGAAGAGATATGGTGATATATGTATATGTGTAACTGATTCACTTTGCTATAAAGCAGAAACTTACAAACCATTGTAAAGCAATTATACTCCAATAAAGATGTTAAAAAAAAGCAGTATGGTATTGGCACCAAAAAAAAAA
Organism: Phocoena phocoena; assembly: GCF_963924675.1. NCBI lineage: Eukaryota > Metazoa > Chordata > Mammalia > Artiodactyla > Phocoenidae > Phocoena > Phocoena phocoena. The sequence continues at coordinate 82,458,365 of NC_089240.1, read as the reverse complement.
TGCAAATAGATCAATGGAACAGAATAGAGAGCTCAGAAATAATCCCATGCACCTATGGTCAATTCATCTATGACAAAGGAGGCAAGAATATACAGTGGAGAAAACACAGTGTCTTCAATAAGTGGTGCTGGGAAAACTGGGCAGCCACATGTAAAACAATGTGATTAGAACATTTCCTCACAACATACACAAAAATAAACTCAAAATGGATTAAAGACCTAAATCTGAGACCCCAAATGAAAAAACTCCTAGAAGAAAACATAGGCAGAACACTGTTTATCATAAGTGGTAGCAATATTTTTTTGGATCTGTCTCCTATGGTAGAAGAAATAAAAGCAAAAGTAAACAAATGGGACCTAATCAGACTTAAAAGCTTTTGCACAGCAAAGAAACCCATCAACAAAATGAAAGAACAGCCTACTAAATGGGAGAAAATATTTGCAAATGATGCAACAGACAAGGGGTTAATATCCAAAATGTACAAAGAGTTCATACAACTCAATATAAAAAATAAGAAATGGGCAGAAGATCTAAATACACATTTTCCCAAAGAAGACATACAGGTGGCCAAGAGGCACATGAGAAGATGCTCAACATTGCTAATTATTAGAAAAATGCAAATCAAAACTACAATGGAGGTACCACTTCACACCAGTCAGAATGGCCATCATTAAAAAGTTTACAAACAACAAATGCTGGAGAGGGTGCAGAGAACAGGGAACCCTCCTACACCATTGGTAGGGATGTAAATTGGTGCAGCCCCTATGGAAAACAGTATGGAAGTTCCTTAAAAATCTAAAAATAGAGCTACCATGTGACCCAACAATCCCACTACTGGGCATATATCTGGAAAAAACAAAACTCTAATTTGAAAAGATACAGGCACCCCAATATTCATAGCAGCACTATTTATAATAGCCAAGACATAGAACCAAGCCAAGTGACATCAACAGACAATTGGCTTAAGAAGATGTGGTATTATCTATATTCACAATGGAATATTACTCAGCCATAAAAAAGAATGAAATATTGCCATTTGTAGCAACATGGATAGACGTAGAGAATATTATATTTAGTGAAATAAGTCAGACAAAGACAAATACTATATGATATCACTTATATGTGGAATCTAAAAAATAATACAAATGAACCTATGTACAAAATAGAAACAGACTCACAGACATAAAAAACAAATTTATGTTTACCAAAAAGGAGAGGGAGGGAAGGGGGAAGAGATTAGGAGTATAAGATTAATAGATACAAGCTACTATACATAAAATAGATAAGCAACAAGGATTTACTATATAGCACAGGGAATTTTTTCAATATCTTTTGATAACCTATAATGAAATATAATCTGAAAAAAATGCATATAACTGAATGACTTTACAGTACACTGGACACTTACACTATATGTGTATGTATATATATATATATATATATATATATATATATATATATAACTATATATCAACTATATAACCATAGTTGATATTGTAAATCAACTATACTTCAATAAAAAAATAATATCAGGGCCTTTAAGAAATGTTAACTTGAATTTATTTTCTGCATATAGCCAACTACTGAATTGCCTTGAAAATTATAAATATTTCCCAGTGTATCTGGAACAAATTTAAAATTTTCGAGGTTCAGGTCATTATCAATTGCTTTCCTTCCCATTAAAAGTATTTTAATTTGTACTAATAGAACAGTATGTGCTACATAAGGTGAGGAGTATGATATTTTAGGTTTAGAGAAAGTGGCAAAATATGGGCCATCTTTTTGATGAACTGAATCAGAAATATAAATTTTGTACCATGTTCAAATTGTAAAACAGAATTTTAACCTCTGGCCAAGATGTAGTAACAAGGACCAGATTTACTTTCCTGCCTGAAACATCAGAAAGCCAGTCGAAGTATATGTGATATAACAGTTTGTAAGACAGTCAGCATCAGATAGCAAAGGAGAGTGATCCCTGATTGACAGGAAAGAGACAAAGTGAGCCCTAGGATGTTCCAGATTGCTGGTTTGAGAGCATTTATAGGCCATGGTTCAATGAGGGAAAAACTTGGCTGAGTCTGGCAGACAACCTGAGATCAGAAGATGGAACTAGAGAGGCCACGGCAGCTTGAGTTTATAGGACACAGTACTGGAGAGAAGAGAGCTGCCCAGAGAGGAAAGCCCAGAGATCTAACAGAAGATAGCTCTTGGAGTATTCTGCAGAGTGCTGATCAGTGCATGCATGTGAGGAGACTCAGAAAAAGAACCACATGAAAAGATGAGGAAATAGTATCCAGCGCTGTCACAGGGCCAACATTTAGTGCCTGTTCCCACCAACCAGACTAGCAAAGCTCCTAGCTCATGGGTCAAATACTTGGAGAGATATTGCCTCAGTAATGGGAAATAACTGGCCTTAGACTAAATGTGGCTGTGATCCTCCCTAACAAGTCTTAAAATCCAGGCCAGAAAGGATCAAACTATTCCCAATTAACTTATCTGCATCCCAGAACACAACTCAATAGTTTTATAGTAATACAAAAATATCCAGCATCCAGCATTGAGATGTGCTACTTAGATGTTCTTCAAGAGAAACTGCCATGAAGTGCCTACTTAACTGACAGCCTCCAGATGTGTTCTCTTGTGAAGGGTAAGGCCACAAATATGCCCTGTTTCTCTCAGTCAACGGGACAGCATGGTAGGAGTACTAGTGCAGTCTCATTCCTGCCCAACTGGGAATTCTTCTAGCAGGCAACTGTGGTTCAGGGATTCCCAGATTGCCTGGCCAAGGCTTTCTCAAAGCGGAGCTGCAGTCTAATTATCTTGTTGCCCCATTTTCCTTTATTCCTTCTCTTATTTCACAGGTGTCAGACTAGTACTGCATTCTGAAGGCTCTCCCTGTCTACTCTAGCTCCCTCTACCTTTATCTTTCACAGGTGTTTTCTGCAATTAATCTCTTGCTTTTCTAATCCTATCTTGGCGTTAACTTCTTCTAGGTCTCAAAGTAACACAATCCAGGAAGTCCTTAAGTGGATATATTATTTAACTAAGGAGACACACCGTGGTATGCCATGCAAAATAAAAATGAGTGACACCAAGGTTATTATAAAGATATTTTATAAAGTTATACACCTATGCTATCATTATTATTATCAGTATAATTATGCACTATGTTCCATGTACTATTCTTGGTGCTTTCCATACATTATCTCTTTTAAGTCTCCATAATAATTCTATGAAGCAGATACTATCAATTTCCCCCTTTTACAGATGATAAAACAGCCTTAGAGAAATTAAACAACTTACCCATGTCCATACAGGTAGTAAATGGTTAAAATATATTGCAAACCTAGGAAGTCTGCCACTATAGCCCACATTTTTCATTATCACACCATTCAGTCTACATGCTTCAGTGGCTTCTCCAACTGCATGACCCCTACCAGCTTCAGACATCTAAGCCAGGTTTCAGAGGTCATCAGTTTACAGGCTGACTCTTGACCCCAAGTGTGCTCTGACACAGATCCAGGGGCCAGTACAATAAAACGTGGCTCTGTGCTGCCTTCTGACCTCAAAGCTGAGAGAACCTCAGGATCCAAAAAGACCAAGGATGTTACCCTCTAGATATCAAGAAAAGACAGCACAGGGCTTCCCTGGTGGCACAGTGGTTGAGAGTCCGCCTGCCGATGCAGGGGACACGGGTTCGTGCCCCGGTCCAGGAAGATCCCACGTGCCGCGGAGCTGCTGGGCCCGTGAGCCATGGACGCTGAGCGGAGCCTGTGCTCCGCAACGGGAGAGGCCACAATAGTGAGAGGCCCACGTACCGCAAAAAAAAAAAAAAGACAGCGTATTGGAAAACATGGCTCCCAGGAATAGATGATCACTCCCTTTGGAATGTGATCTAAAGGAAAAAGAATTCAGAAAACTTTGTGCACAAAAAGAAAGATGATGAGAATAACTTTTGCCTTGTTACTCAAATTACAAATGTTTACAAACATCAATTTCTTTAAAAAGTATCAATGGAAGTTGATGAATTTAAATTAACTTTTTGATGATTCTCGGAAGGTAGTGACTTAAATTTTTGCAGACTTCTGACACTCCTGTTGATTCTAAATCGTGGTTTCTAGGAGCCATACGTTTATCAGCATCAGTCTAAAGAATAAATATTCATGTTGAAATGTCTAGTAAGATGTGGTCATATGATATTTGCTTTATATATACAAATGCCAGTGTTTAGTAGAGGCTGAATGGAAAGCACCAGAACAAAATTACTCTTGTCTTGTTATACTCAAATAGAACCTAGGCTCCCTTCTGAATTGTGCAAAGCTTAAAGAAATCTTATTCTTAAGAGATAACTGGAAGAAAGAACTCCTTAAAAATTTCACAGAATTGACTTTTGAGTTCTTGGCAAATTCATATAGAATCACAAATGGATTATAAATGTTAGAAAGGTACGAGACATCAGTGTAAATCCATAACAAGGATGGACAAACCTGTTCAGGTAAAATTGGAATGAGCAGTCTGAAACCTACAATCTTTAACCAAATCAGAACCTCATTAAATTTGGAAGTTTCATCGAATATTTTTAGAAATATTCCTCTCCACTTTTTCAAGTCTATTTCAAAGCAGAAATAAGACATAAGTAGGCTCATTGTGAGCAAGCCAGGTCTACTTTTACTTTTGCAAATGCTTGACAAGTTCAATAGATATTAAATCATAGTAATAGTCTAGGAAAGTCAGTTCTCAAAGAGGTATTGATGAACAGAAATCAGGAAAGATTCACCAATCAAGATAAAATCAGAAATCTTGGGCTTCCCTGGTGGCGCAGTGGTTGAGAGTCCGCCTGCCGATGCAGGGGACACGGGTTCGTGCCCCGGTCTGGGAAGATCCCACATGCCACGGAGTGGCTAGACCTGTGAGCCATGGCCGCTGAGCCTGCACATCCGGAGCCTGTGCTCCGCAACGGGAGAGGCCACAACAGTGAGAGGTCCACGTACCACAAAAAAAAAAAAAAAAAAAAAATAGTGCATGAAAACACATCAGCAAATTTGATGGCAAATCTAAGAAAATGCAGACAAAAACAAGGTACAAATAAAGAATGAGTCTTTTCTTTATAAGCAAAGTTATTATACGGCTTGTCAAACATCCGAATACCTACTACAATAACATGGATGTAGCAAGTGCTCAGTAGACAGGAAGATAAAGGAAGTGTTATAAAATAAATAAATCATTAGGCTTATAGAAAATTATTCCTGGGTCCAGATCCAACCTATGTCATTTACTAGCTATTTGATATCACCTGGCCACATCATTTCTCTAATCCTGATTCTTCATTAGCAAAATGGGGATGATGATGATGATAATGCTTATCTTTTAAAGGGTGGTTTGAAAATTAAATTAAATTAGATAAATAAGTTAAGTGGCTGGCATTTAATAAGTGATCAAAAATGTTAGCTCTTTTTTCTACTTAGTGAAGCTAAAGTAAATAACATACACAAAACTGAAGAATCTTTAAATAGTGGACATATAAGCAACAAAAGGAGACTTTCATGTACCCAAAATAGATGAATAATTTTTCCAGGCACCCACCGGGATTTTCAGCAAAACATAGAAGCATTAAAATATTGTCAAAAGTATTTCCTTTAATGTTGAGGGATGTAATATTAATATTTCAAGAAAAAATATTTCAGTTAATAAATCCTCACATATTTTCTAATTAAGCTATTCAGTTGTCTTTGTTTCTAATTGTCAATAGGTAATTTGTGTGACTTCATTTTATCATTTATATCATGCCTTAAAGTGAAGTCATTCAAATTTCTTCTTAATATGCCAACATAGCTAATTTTCCCTTTTGACCCATCAGGCTCTATTATCAAAAATTATTTGAGCTTGCTTAATTTTGAAAAGTAATCTACTCCTCCATCATATCTAAATAGTTATCTATAAAAGGTAGAATATAGATTCTATGTTACTCTTTCTGCATGGTTTTCCCAGTCAAACAGCAAACACATGTACATGAGATGAATGTAAACTGAGATCCAGATGATTAAGTACTGGAGATTGTGACATAAAAATCTGCTCACCTGGGCTTCCCTGGTGGCGCAGTGGTTGAGAGTCCGCCTGCCGATGCAGGGGACACAGGTTCGTGCCCCGATCTGGGAAGATCCCACATGCCACGGAGCTGCTGGGCCCGTGAGCCATGGCTGCTGAGCCTGCGCATCCGGAGCCTGTGCTCCGCAACGGGAGAGGCCACAACAGCAAGAGGCCCGCATACCCCACCCCACCCCCCAAAAAAAAATCTGCTCACCAGCCCATCATTTTTTTGTTTGTTTGTTTTAATTTAATCATTGGTCCAATTCCACTAAATATGTTTATGTTAAATTGCAGTTATTCGGTTAACCTTTGAAGAGCAAAGCTAAAATAGTGACAATAGTCAACAGAGCTTGAAATTGTGATGGATTAAACTCTAGAAAACTGGTGATTTATGTCAAATCCTATATGGACAACAGATATATCCTATTAAATACCAATATGTCTGATATATAATTTACTCATTATACAAGGGGGTGCATTTTTGAAAATATAATGATCAGTCTGGCAAACATTTTTTTTTTTTTGTAAACAACCTGAAGTTGATTTAGATAAGTGGATGTGGCACAGCACTTTTGTTCATTATTTGGTTTTTAAAGCATCACACGGTATAACTAAGATATCAATATTCACATTCAAATGGCTCTTGACATTAAATGTATAACCTTTGAGTGCTTTTAAAGCATTATCTATTTTTTTTTTAAAGCAGAGTTTAAAAAAAATAGCTTCAACAATTCAAGGCATTTTAGTGCTTGGATCTAAATTTTTAAAGAACCACCTCATATATGCCTTTGCCAGGCTTTGAGATTTAACATAGTTGTCAGGCTGAATGAAGAGGATCCCTCCTGAACACCATCTTCTGCTCTTCCTAGCCAAGAAGAAGAAAGTCCTTAACTTAATTAACCCTGTCTTCCACAAGTGACAATCCATGCCTGTTCCAACTCTACGTGAGATGGTTTAGCATGGCTACATTGGTGTTACCATACCAAACCCAGGCAGAAGACTGATTCATTTAGTGGGAAAACTTTATCTCTTTATACTTTATCTTCTAAAATCTCCAGTCATTTTAACCAGTTACTTAAGGTGGGCAGCACTCTACGGTAATTAAAACATAAATATCTTGTTATTCACTTCTAACTTCAGATCCATAACAGTCAAGAACAAGTTAAAGTAAGGCGACTTAAAATGGAACTTTGAGCTAAGCAATAAACCCTCAGTAGTGAGTTGTGATTTATCTTTTTTAGGATACCAGATATTCTCCTTATTTCCTAGACAACTTAGCTTTGAAGGGTGTTTTTATTTTATTTACTTCTAACTTTCTGACTGCCTTCTGACTGTCTATCTTTCAAGGCATCCTCTCTCTATAATGAAAGGATAAAATTATGTTTTCTGAACTCTTAAATTTTCATTGAGTCTGAAAACTGAAAGAGAATCATACCTGGGAATAGGAACTCCTGAGATTTATTTCCATTTTCATTCCTGGTTGTGACACTTAAGACAACTCATTTACATTCTTTTATACTCTCATTTACAATGTGCTCATGCACTGAAGTCTCTGTCACCAAAGTACAGGCAGTAAGAGATTTCCAACTAAAGAAGATAAAAATTGGAAATGAATTATGTCACTAGAGACAAACATGGACATCTAAAAACAAAGACTAGCCCAGGTCTTTGGGTCCCCACAGAACACCTCACCCAGTCTATAAGGACACTGTAACTCTCTCATCCCCCATGACTTTCCACTCCTTGAGCTCATCATAGAGACCAAGAACAATGTCGTGACAACTAGCAATAAATATTCTCTTTCCTAAAACCATCAATAAATACACTGACTCAAGTATAAAAAATAAACTATAATCTTTCTGTCTGTGGTATATTATTTGAGTGAGGTTCAAAGACACTGAATATTTGGCACTTATTTTCAAGTGTCCTTCCTCATTGTCAGAGTGAACACACATCTTATTCTTGTATATACATAAGTAGTCAGCCAACTGAATCAATGCACTGCAGGTAATAGGCAAATTCGCAAATGAAAAGCAACAAATAGAGGTTATTCTTTGCTGCTCACCAATCTTATTTTTTTGTAACTTAATAGTGACTCATAAAACCACACCCATGAACTATATGTTTCAGTAAAGGAACAAAATAACTCATAATTCAATGGGAAGCCAAGAAGACACCCAAGTCCTTCCTACCAGATTTACAATGCCCTGTCCACCCCATGGCCAACATTTTTATCACTTATCATGTGCTAAATTCTTTGTTGAGATTATGCCACTTGCCCCTCATTAAAACCCTATTAAACAGGTAGTATTATCATCCCTATTTTACAGTTGAGAAAACTGAATTTAAGCTACATTAAGTAACTTGTTCAGGTTAAACCAGCTGAACAAGGACAATTTGACTCCACATCCTGTCTTTTTAACCACACTATTACCTCCTATCCCTTCTTAGCTTTCTGGCCCTGTTGTCCTAGTTCAGCGATTGGAAAACTCTTTTCTCTGTGAAATGCCAGGCAATAAATACTTTAGACTTTTAACTACATGGTCTCCTTTGGAACTACCCAGCTCTGCTGTGATAAACTGAATTCAGCCACAGACAATACTGAAACAAATGGGCACTCCAGTATTCCAGTAGACTTTATTTATGGACACTGAAATTTGAATTTCATATAATTTTCTGTATAAAAAAAACATATTTTTCTTTTTATCTTTTTTCAACCATTTAAAAATGTAAAAGTCATATTTAGCTTGTGGGCCCTATAAAAACAGGCAGGGGGCCAATGTGATCCAAAGGCTGTAGTTTGTTTGAACCCTGACTTAGCCAATCGCATAAGTGAGTTCCATAATGTACACTTGTAATTCTGTGTGTGCCTCACCTGCCCTGAGACCTCCTTTCTTATTCCTATGCCAAGGATGCCATTTGGGTTGGCTTCTAAAGCCATTTACTTCCCAAAGCTCCTTCCCTGACCAATCTCACCTTCTCTTTGACACATAAGCTTTCAGTTTCTTAAATTAATATTCTCCCCTCTCATCAATAACATCAGGAAATAGCTAAAAGTTTTGATAGTGAACTTTTAAAAAGATTTTGCATGCTTTTCTGTGGCAGAGTGCACAGTAATTCCAACTTCGTGCTTCAGTGTCTAACATCCCATAGTCAATCTGCCATCAGTTCTCTTTGGAGCTCCTCAATATCATTAGAGCCACAATAGAGAGATTTACATTAAGTTTCAAGAATATTGTCCACATATCTTATTGGTAGTAATCTTGATTTTATAAATAATGACTTAAGCCCAGACCATTTGCATGGTAAAGGCTATGAAAAAGGGCCACGAGTAACACATGGCAAGGACTGGTTGGTACCATTGTCTCCATCCCTTACTATCATGGAGATGTATGCATTTTGCCTTGTATATTTTATTTTTTAACTGCTTTTTCTTGTTCCCTTTCTTTTTCTCTTCTTCTACATCTCTATTTTGTAATTTTGCCCCTATTATTACCTACTAGACTCAGCATGGGGTAGTGGAAGGAATCCTAAGCTTGTATTGCGAAGAATGCAGTGTCAGTCAGAACATTTTCAATTCTAAGAGACAGAAACCAAACTAAAACTAGCTGAATAAATTGTCAAGAGGGTAGGAGGAGAGTATAAGAATTAGTTGATTTGCATAACTAAGAAGTCCAGGGGGGCTGGAAATGTTTAATGCATACTTTAATCCAGTTCAAATAATAGCATTAACTGTTTCTTTCTCCAGCTCTTGACTACAACTCTGCTTATTTCTATTTGTCTTCTTTTCCAGGAGGTTTTCTCTATGTGGCAACAAGATAGTTGCCAGTAGCCCCAAACCCATGTCATTCTTACAGCTCCTAATTCCAGAAGAATGATAGCATATTTCCTAATAGCTCTTGAAAAATTCCAAAGTATGTTTTAATTGGGCTGTGTTGGGTCACATGACTATCACTGAATTAATCGCTCTGGTCAGAGTCATGATATATTTTTTGGTTAGTTTTGGGACTGTTCTTGTCCCAAGGCCATGTGGGAGACCAATGTGAATAAAACCACATAAGCATAGAAATATTACAATGCAATGGGGAGGAGTGGTTCTCCAAAGGAAGGTAGGCTGAGAAGATGAATACATGTCCATGAACTAGTGTATGTGAATGACTTCCACTAAAGCAACTGTATGACACCAAATTACTCAAGGTATACTATAAAATGTGGAAAACTCTGTATATGCAATGGATCTGAAATATTTATATCTCTGAAATATACAAGGGATTATGGTGATTTAGGCTTGTCAGTGAACTCTGGGATTACCCTAAACATTATTTTGCCCCTAGTGAGTATAAGGATCTAACTTTTATTGATTGCTTTCTTAGACTTTCTAAGAGGTAGACTATCACCATCCGTAAAATTCTATCTATAGATTGTCTGTCTTATGTCATCCTGTGAGATTATTATTATATTAGCATCTTAATTTTATAAATAAAGAAATGAGACTCGGAGAGCTAAGTAGGTAATAAAGACAGGATTCAAACTCATTTTTGTTGTTTCCCCTGATTCCAATTTATGTTCTTCCCTGTTCCCATGTTGTCCTGTAAACTTCAGGGCTAAGGGGGGATTGGCTCCTATAAGCTCATTCTTACAGTATTTACACATAATGAGGTGTGTTCTACAGAGCAACTCCCATAAATATGATCCTATAATTTATTTGGACAGTAATGTAGACACTTCATCAGGACAGTGATGTGTGGTTTAAAGGCTGGAGGGTTTTCAGGGTATGGGTTCCTGTAGTCTACCAATAGTGTTGTCTTTCTCCTTCGTAAGTTTTCCAAGAAGGGAAAGTTTTAAGTAGGGAAAGTTTTCTGAGAAAGTATAAATAATCAAAAATCTCATGCAGCCAGAATATCCTGCTGGATGCTTATTCTAATGAGATAAGATGGGTGGAGTAATATTCTATTTACACTATATAACAATTTGATCTTGATTTCCAGTTAACTTCAACTCAGTACTTAGAAGTTTCTCTCATGGATTGCCAGAGAAAACATTCTGCATAAATAATATTTTTGAGAAAGCAGAATATCCTGAAAAGCTCTCCCTTGGCCTTAGAAACTGGCAACACTTTTCAGAGCCTTCTTTACTTCATACTTATACAATTGGTATTCTTAAACCAGCAGAAAGTTCTTTCTAAGGACTCTTCTTGCAGCCTGTTAAGAATATAATTATACTCTATTTTCAGATAAAATGACAGTCTATACGGAAAATTTTTAAAGACTTCTCAAAAAAAAACTATTAGAACTAATAAACAGGTTCAGCAAGGTTGCAGAATACAAGATCAGTATACAAAAAAATGTATTTCTGTACACTAGCAATAAAAATCCAAAAATAAAATTAAGAAAGCAATTCCAGTTATAATAGCATCAAAAATAATACAATACTTAAGAGTAAATTGCACCAAAAGAGTGTAGAATTTTTACATGGAAAACTACAAAACATCATTGAAAGAAATATAAGACCAAATAAATGAGAAGATATCCCATGCTCATGGATTAGAAGACTAAATAATTTAAGATAACAATACCCCCCTAAATTGATCTACAGATTCTCTATAAAATTCCCAGTTGCCTTTTTTGCAGAAATTGATAAGGTTATCCTAAAATTCGTATAGAAATGAAATAGCCAAAGCAATCTTGATAAAAAAGAACAAAGTTAGAGAACTCACACATCCTTATTTCAGAATATACTACAACACTATGGTAATGAAGACTTATGTTACTGGCATAAAGATAGACATATTGATATCTTTGGAATCAATGGAATAGAATAAACAGTCCTCATGTTTAAGGTTAATTGATTTTTGACAAAAAAGCCAAGATAATTCAGTAGGGAAAGAATAGTCTTTTCAACAAAATAGTGCTAGGACAATTAGATAGTCACATGCAAAGAATGAAGGTGAATCCTTGCTCTACACCATATATAAAACTTAACTCAATATGGATCAAAGACATAAATATAAGAACCAAAATCATAAAACTCTTAGAAGGAAACATAGCTGTGAGCCACTGAGACCTTGGATCAGGCAATGTTTTCTTTTAGATATGGAACACAAAACACAAGCAACAGAAGGAAAAATAGATAAATTGGACTTCATCAAAATTAAATACTTCTGTGCATCAAAGAAATGAGAAGTTGTCCAAAGAATGGGAGAAAATATTCACAAATTATAGATCTGAAAAGGGAATTGTATTCAGATTATAAGAACACGTGGAACTCAATAACATAAAGATGAACAACCCAATTGAAAAATAGGCAAAGGAGCTGCATAGATATTTCTCCAAAGAAGGTATACAAATGGCTAATAGATGCTCAACATCATTAGTCATCAGAGAAACACAAATCTAAGCTACAATGAGATACCACTTTATACCAACTAGAATAGCTATAATAAAAAAAGACAGAAATGAGTGCTGGTGAGTATGTAGAGACATCAGAACCATCAAACATTGCTGTTGAAAATATAAAATGGAACAGTGGCTTTGGAAAAAGTTTTGCAGTTCCTCAAAAATAAAACATATAGTTACCTTTCAACCCAGAAATTCCACTCCTAGGTATATACCCAAGAGAAATAAAAACATACTTCTACACAAAAACACGTATACAAATGTTCATAATGGTATTATTCATAATAGTCAAAAAGTAGAAACAACTCAAATGTCCATCAATGGATGAATGGATAAACAAAAAGCAGTATATTCATACAACAGAACTCTTTTGCAAAAACAAAAAATGAAAAGAAAAAGAAATACTGATATAGGCTAGAACATGGATAAGCCTCAAAAACATTGTGCCAATTAACATATTTCAATTAAATAAGCCAGACACAAAAGATCACATATTACATGATTCCATTTATAGGAAATTTCCAGAATAGGCAAATCTATAAAGACAGAAAATAGATTAATGGTTGCCTAGGTATGAGAGGAGAGACGAATAAGAGGGAAATGCAGAATAACTCTTAATGTGTAGGGAGTTTCTTTTTGGGGTGATGAAAATGTCCTAAAATTGATTTGGTAATGGTTGCACAAATGTGTGTATATACTAAAAACTATACACTTTAAGTGGGTGACTTGTAGGGTATGTGAATTATATCTCTATAAAGCTGTTATTTTAAAAAGAATATAATCATAATTAACTTGCGTAAGCCATTCTGGAGTTATTTTGAGCTAGACTTTCTTGGCACTCCAAGGTTTCATTCAATTCAATTCAATTCAATGTATCAAGTACTATGCCACAGGGGCTGCAAAGATGAGGAAGTCCCAGTCTCTGCCCTCAGGGTAATCTTAATCTAATAGTGAGGCAAGACAAGCCAACACATATCTTTAATATGAGGCAGTATGTGGTATACTAGTTACAATTATACTAGCTCCTTTAACAAATAAATCTCAACATTTCAGTGGCTTCACACATTTATTTCCGCTCACATAATAATCCAGTGCAGATGTTGGCCTTCCATATGGTGATGATTCAGGCACTCTGGTACCCTTCACTTTGTAGCTATAGCATCCTCTAGGGCCCCAGAATCATCAGTATCCAGCTGACAAAGGTAAGAGAGAGCAGGCACAGAAGGAACACCTGCTTCTTTACATCCTTAGTCTTGCTTGGTTCTTCCCATTGACAATAAGTGGTCCCAAGGTCCCGCTTAGATGCCAGAGTAGCTTGGAAATATAGTCTCTGGCCAGGCAGCCACTCCCAAGTGATAACTGTATGCAATGGAAAAGTTTAATCTTGCTGAAACTAAAAAGGGAATTTACTGGCTTACATAACTATAATTTATGAGAATAAGTCTCACTTCAGGCATGGCTGGATCCCAGGACCTAGCAATCAACTCAAGATTCAATGTCTGTATTTTCATCTCTGATTACCTCTGCATTAGATTCATTTTGAGATAGGTTGTAGTATGTCAAGAATATCCTCTTGCAGGATTCAAGCATATTCAAACATAACCATATAAAGAAAATAATTACTTAAAGTATATAGTTTTTAGAACTCACTCAGAAGACTAAAGATCCATTTTAGAGACTCATTTTCTATCAAAATCGATACCAATCACTATAAAGAACTCTGATTGGTCTAGTTTGTATCACATGACCAACCTTGAATTGATTACTTTATCTACAGTGATGAAGTGCTCTGACTAACAATTTCTGGCCCATGTGTCCACCCCCATGGCAGGAAAGTGGAGGATCACTGAACTGGAAGTTTACCAGGTGAACTTTTTATGAATTTTTACTCATAAACATAAAAGGGGTTCTTTATCAGAAGAAAGGGAGAAAGAACATGGGCAGTTAAAAATTTGTACCTTCTTTAGGAAGATATTCTGAAACTGTATGTGAGGCCCTCAGCAAGATTAACTGAAATTGATATTTTAAACCCAAGTGAAATACAAAGGTGTGACTTTCAAGATGTAGAGACTTACAAAGTAGAATGTGAAAAGGTTTTGAGGTTAACAAGAGACAAAGACTATCTAGACTAATTCTAGGGACATTGCTATGATCTCTAGCTTGGACTGAACAGTCATTGGCTTTTCTAAGTAAAAGTGATCCCCAAATTTGTATGTATAAAATAACCCCTTGGGGTATGAAATGAAAAATAGTTTGCTTATAATTTACAGGATGTCATCAACATAGTTAATTTTACATAAAACATTAAATAGTAGAATCTCTTCAATATAGATATGGTGAGTGGCCCGAAACTATTTTGTATTGTAGAGGTTCTTTGATTATCCTGTGGTAAGGTACTTAGGGAATTGTAGAGCTTAAATATAGATTAGACATTTTTCTTTTACTGAAAGATAAGTGTTCCAAGTGTGCCGACCTTATTCTGATGACAAAAGACTTTCAGTAATGTGTTACTTAGAATGTACTTTAAAAATAATGAACACTCCATCAACACCTTCAAAAGAAAAGTGTTATTTTACCCATAATGAAAAGGACATCTGATTTTCAAAAGAAATTCACACAATAGAGAGAACATCTTAAAAAGGAATATTTGGAAATATCTCCAACATTATGTGACTTTATGGCTGAAACTATGAGTGTCACCTATAAAAGCAAATAATACACATATATGTGAATCCTTAAAAATTGAAAACACAATAAAAAAATGACAAGAGACATAAACTATTTACATATAAAGAAAAACAAATAGTCCTTAAACATGTGAAAAATGCTCTCACATTTAATAAGGTATTAAAATTGAAACTACACTGAGATAGCATTTCTCAAATATGCTGACAACTAAGTCTTTTAGCTTGATGTGGAGAAATAGGGACTCTTAAATTTCTAGTGGCTCTGCAAAATGTCAAACCCCCATGGAGGGTTATTTGCAACATCTAACAAAATTATATGTTTTTACTTTGTGACCCAGTAATTCAACTTCTAGGAATCTACCCTAAAGATATAACTCCAAAAATATGAAATATATGCACAAGGTTATTCATTGAAGCATTATTTGCAATAACAAAACTTGGAAACAACCTAGCTATCCATTCATAGGGGACTGATGGAATAAACTATGATACCTTCATACAATGAGGTACATGCAACCAACAAAGTAAAGAAAAGGCGGAAGATTTGCTTATCCTTGCAAAAAGAAATACAGGAAGGATGGAAGGACTAACTAGAAAATTATCCTAAACTAACAAAAATGGGAAAATGAAGTGGAAGGCATAGAGAAAGAAGCAAGTCTCCTCCTTGAGTATATCTTTTAATATAGTGTTGACTTTTGAACTATGCAAACACTTTATTTAAAAAACAAAATAAATTTTAAAAAGTATAAACCTTTAAGCACAAATAGAAACACATGAGCATAAATATGTATCAAACATAACCATATAAAGAAAATGATTACTTAAAGTATTTTTTGACACAGTATTCTGACTGTACATCCTTAATTGGATATATTTCAAAGACAAAAGAACTGCAAAGAAAGCTCAGTAGATTTCTTGTGGTTAGTAATATTGATTATAATTTTGAAACTAATCTAGGTATGTCATAGGATAAAGTAAATAAATGTACATGTATATATATGGTTAGGCATCTATATTTTCGGAGTTAAGAAAAAGAGATGCATCAGAAAACTCTAATTAAAAAAAACGTGAACTGAAACCTGATATGAAAAATAACATGGAGGTTCCTCAAAACTAAAAATAGAATTACCATAGGATCAAGCAATTCTACTTTTGGGTATATAGCTAAAAGAATTAAAAGCAGAATGTCACACCCATATTCATTGCAGCCAAGATTCACAGTAACCAAGATGTGGAAACAACCCAAATGCCCATGAACATATGAGTGAATAAAGGAAAATGTGGTATATCCATACAATGGGGTATTATTTTCTTATAAAGAAGGAAATCTCGCATACTACATGATGGATGAACTTTGAGGACATTGTGCTGAGTAAAATAAGCCAGACACAAAGAGGCAAGTACTGTATGATTCCACTTATATGAGATATCTAGAGTAGTCAAAATTACATAAATAGAAAGTAGAATAGTGGTTGCCAGGGGCTGTAGAGAAGAAACAATGGAGAAATGTTGTTCAATGGATATAGAATTTCAGGTTTGTCAACCCAATTAAAAAATGAGCAGAAGAACTGAATAGAGATTTGTCCAAAGAGAAAATGCAGATAGCCAACAGGCACATGAAAAGATGCTCAACATCACTAATCATCAGGGGAATGCAAATCAAAACCACTGTGAGATATCACCTCACACCTGTCAAAATAGCTATCATTAAAAGAACATGAATGACAAATGTTAGCAAGGATATGGAGAAATGGGAGCCCTCCTACACTGTTGGTGGGAATGTAAGTTGGTACAGCTACTGTGGAAAACAATATGTAGGTTTCTCAAAAAAACTAAAAGTAGAACTACCATATGGCCCAGCAATTCTACTCCTGGGGATATATCCAAAACAAAAACAAAAGCAAAAACACTAATTCAAAAAGACACACACACCCCAATGTTCATAGCAGCATTGTTTACAATTGCCAAGATATGGAAGCAACATAAGTGTACATCAATGGATGAATGGGTAAAGAAGATGTGGTATATATATATATATATATATATATATATATATATATATACAGTGGAATACTACTCAGCCATAAAAAAGAATGAAATTTTGCCATTTGCAGCAACATGGATGGACTTGGAGGGCATTATGCTAAATGAAGTAAGTCAGACAGAGAAAGACAAATACTGAATGATGTCACTTATATATAGAATCTAAAAAATACAACAAAGTAATGAATATACAAAAAAGAAGCAGACTCACAGATACAAAGAACTAGTGGTTGGGACTTCCCTGGTGGTATAGTGGTTAAGAATCTGCCTGCCAATGCAGGGGACATGGGTTCAATTCCTGGTCCAGGAAGATCCCACATGCCTCGGAGCAACTAAGCCCGTGCACCACAACTACTGAGCCTGAGCTCTAGAGCCTGTGAGTCACAACTACTGAAGCCCTTGTGCCTAGAGCCCATGCTCCACAACAAGAGAAGCCACTGCAGTGAGAAGCCTGCACACCACAATGAAGAGTAGCCTCCACTCTCCACAATTAGAGAAAGCCTGCGTGAAACAACGAAGATCCAAGGCAGCTCAAAA
Organism: Phocoena phocoena; assembly: GCF_963924675.1. Lineage (NCBI taxonomy): Eukaryota > Metazoa > Chordata > Mammalia > Artiodactyla > Phocoenidae > Phocoena > Phocoena phocoena. Next base: position 82,440,616 of record NC_089240.1, on the reverse strand, counting down.
TAAATAAATTAAATAAATAATTTTTTTAAAAAAGAACAAACTAGTGGTTACCAGTGGGGAGAAGTGGGGAGGGGCAAAACACAGGTAGGAGAGTGGGAGGTACAAATTATTGGGTGTAAGATAGGCTCAGGGATGTATTGTATAACACGGGGAATGTAGCCAATATTTTGTAATAACTATAAATGGAAAGTAACCTCTAAAAATTATATAAAAATAATTTTTAAAAAAATTTTAGGTTTGCAAGATGAAAAAGTTCAAGAGATCTGTTACACACCAATGTGAATATAGTTAACACAACTGAACTGTGCACTTAAAAATGGGTATGAGAGTAAATTTTACCCTGTGTTTTTATCACAAACTTTTTTAAATAAAATGAACTAAAAATATCAGTATGAACTGATAATTTTAAAAAAGTATTTCCCCTAGCTCTGACATAGGTAATCCTAGAAGCAATGACACCCCAGAAGCATTAACACACCTAGTGCACTTCTAAATTCAATTTCCTAATCAAAGGAACCAAGGCTCCTTTGAGAAATGGTGATTCCATGTCTGAGGCAGGGTGAGACTGAGACATCTTGTGCCATAAAGAGCAAAGAGGTACTCAGAGATGGACAGGGACACGTCACTTCAGAAGAATACAGGATCCGGCTATAAGAAGTTTCCACTGGCCATATTTGAAACACTTTGACCATTCAAAGAATAATATCTATAATTATTTGTAACACACTGAATAAATAAAACCCATTAATCCATAGTGATACTTATTCCCTCCAAAAAAGAAAAAAAAAGGAAAAAGGTGGATAAAAGGAGAGCTCTTCTTTATAGAATGCCAGTTAACAACTTAAATATAAAATGAATAATGGATTTAGAAAACCATGATGTTGTAACCTTCAAAGCAAAAATGGATCAAGGCAAGGATCACTGATGAATGCTAAAGCAATTAGGTGAAAGATTGTTGCAGAAAAGAATATTCGCCATGTGGAAGTGTACCTAGGGGAAGGGACCTTTACAGTGGAGGGGTCTAGAGGTCACCACCTTAAACAAGTGGTCAAACTTAGTCACTCGTATAGGTGCAGCCAGACCTAATGTGCCGACCAAGATGATGCAAGTTGAATTGAACAAATATCACCTTTGAAATATTCTACTGAAGTATTTCATCTTAATCTAATAAGCCTCTAGAGACCTTACTTTCAGTATGTAAGGAATACATGAGATTTTTACAGTTAAACAATACCAGGAGGAAACAACCAGATAAACCCAGAATCCAGGGCATTCTATGGGACGACAGTTCTGGGTTCTTAAAAAAAAAAATGAGTATCATGAAAAATATACAAGGTGAGTGAGAGGTATTCTTTTCTAAAAGAGTCTAAAGAAACACAAAAATTATAATGTGTGAACTTAGATTGCACATTGGTTCAAAAAATAGAGCTGTAAAAAATATTTGTGGGACAATTAAGGTATGGACTATGTATTAGGTGATACTAGGGAATTATTGCCATTATCTTAGTTGTGAGAGTAGAGTGATTATGTAAGAGAATGTCTTTATACTCGGTAGATACAAGCTGAATATATAAGAGCAAAGCACTATGATGTCTGCAATTTACTTCCAAATGATTAAAAACAAAAACACCTAATTTAACCAAAAACTGTTACAAAATTGGTGCTTGGAACTCACTATTGAGCATCAGTATTTAGGAAATGCAACCAACAGTACACTCCTTTCATTTGGATCTATATATTTTTGTGAAGTACCTTTTCAACTATTACAACCATTAAAACCAGGTATGAAAATATACTGAATTTAGAATCAGGCCATTAAATCACTGTATCACAAACTATTAAACCAAGAATTTAAAGTAATGAACTACATCCAGTCTTGCGTAGGTAACTCTCACTAAAATATAATTATGTATAACATTTATAATAACATATGAGTGAGAACAAAAATGCTTTATGTACCATTAAAGATTAAATACAGAATATTTTCAGGTACTTTTATTTCAATTTTATCTCCTTTTGCATTTCTATTTGTAAAATATGCATTAGAATGTGCATAAACTCTTATTACACTACTATGTGTACATTCTTGAGAACAGTTCCCATAAATACACATCTAATCTATTCATGATTTTATTTTTATTAAAGATTTTGACTGGCTTAAGTGGTGCAATATGAGTCAATGTGTAAGGCTTAGCCCTTTGTGAACAAATCTTGAAACACAAAATTTTGAGAAAGACGCTGTATTAGTTCCTTAGGGTTGTTGTGACACAGTACCACCAACTGGGTGATCTAATACAACAGAGGCTTATTCACTCAAAGTTCTGGAGGCTAGGAGTTCAAAATCAAGGTGTCAGCAGGAATGGTTCCTTCTGAGTGCTCTGAGGGAAACTGTTCCATGCCTCTCTGCTAGCTTCTTGTGACAGTGGCCGATCCCTGGCATTCCTTGCCTTGTACATCCATCACTCCAATCTCTTCCTCTGTCTTCACATGGCTTCTCCTTATGTATCTGTGTCTCTTCTCTTCTTATGAGGACATAAATCATATGGATTAAAGGCCCACTCTAATCCAGTATGACCTCAGCTTAAATAATTACATCTGCAGTGAACCTATTTCCAAATAAGGTCATGATCTAAAGTACCAGAGGTTAGGACTTCCACATATCTTTTGGGAGGACACAATTCAACCTGCAGCAGAACCTAATGGATGTTTTCTCCATCTTGTTCTATGTGCTGATTCTCTATCTTAGTCTCTTCCATATTTTTTACATTCACATATTTGGTAGAGAGAAATCCAAGGAGAAAGGGGAAAGAAAGCTCAATATGTCTGAAGACATATTTTGTGTTGTGATTCATTTTACAACATTTGAACTAGAAATGATGAATTATTTTGAGATGCTAGAATTGTTATTATGTCTTATCATGAAATAGATTTTTTCTTTTTCCAAATACTAGAATTAAGGACTGTGAATTCTATCCTTGCAGTTTCCTAATCCACATTATAAAGTATGACTCTTTTTTTATCAAATTTTCTGTAGTCCTTAAATTCTCAGCTTCACCCTTTAGCCCTATTATAATTCTTGTTCTCTTCAAGTTTTCAGATCCAACATGTACAGTGTCTCTTTAAAATGACTTTTCTGCAGATTATTACCTTCGAGGTCTAATTTATCTTCCTTTAAACTATGGCTCCTACTTCCTTTTACATGATATGTTCCTACATTTTGTTTCTAACCAATAAATCTTAAGGCTCATCAGTGTGTGACCTGTTTAATTGATTGGATGCATTTGCAACTGCATTCCTAATAGATACAATAGGCTCAAGCTAAAAGGAGGAAATGTTTGGTTTGTTGTTCTCAGTTTTTCTAAATACAGAAATGTGGACATTAATTCCTATACCCCAGTCTGCTTCAAGTTGCTCTGTATTGTTTAATATGGTTTCAGTTTGATGGGAAGTAGGAAAATCTTATTTAACACACAAATGTAAAGAAGAAAAACCCCTTCTGTAAGAATAAAGCCACTATGGTGGCTACTTAATAAATATTAAGTAATAACAGCAGTACTCATGGGGGAAATAGCACAAAATAGTCTTTTATTGTTGGACCAAAAAAGCAATCACACTTTTTAAAGGCCAATTGACTTGGAAAAGCATGCTATATTTGTAAACTGTTAAATAAACATTTATCCCATTTATTGAAATTCCCCTTTTAAGGTGTAAAGCATATTGTATTTAGGAAGCTGTATTTTCTATTCTACAGGTGAGTGCACGGTGCCAATTCCATAACTACACATTGCAGTTCAAAGATTTCTGGTCACTAGTTCAGGCCTTCAGAAATGTGTAAAGTGCAGCTTGTCTTAGAGTGATTCTTATTGTCTCTTTTTCTTTCTTCCCTCCCCCTTTCGTGCTCTCCTCCTCTCTCTTTAGCTTTCAAAATCTGCCCTCAGGAAACTATTTGATAGCTCATTTACACTAAACCAGGGGTGCTCAAATAAAGGGTGATTCCTGTAACTTCAGCATCTGCCGGGAACTTGTTAAGAATTCACATTCTTAGTCCCCACCCTAGACTGACTGAATCAGAAACTCTGGGGATGGAGTCCAGCATTCTGGGTGGTAATATGACCTCCGGGGGATTTAAATGTCCCCTGATGTTTGAGAACCATTCCACTTTCCGATAAATGACAGATAGGTTTTTATGTGTTAGCCACACCAGGAATATTTACATTATTTTTAAAAAGGGAAAAAATTGAATTTTTAATTAAGAAATTTTAGTTACTAGCTGTCAGTCTGTTTGGGCTGCTATAACAAACTACTATAGACTGGGTGGCTTATAAACAGCAGAAATTTATTTCTCACAGTTCTGGAGTCTGAGAGCCTAAGGTCAGGGCACCAGCATGGTGGGGTTTTGGTGAGGACCCTCTTTCATACTGCAGACTGCCAGCTTCTTGTATCGTCACATGGTAGAGAGCAGAGAGGGGAAGCAAGTTGTCCTGTGACTCTTAAAAGGGCATGAATCCCATTCATGAGGGCTTCATCCTCATGACTTTATCTAATCCTAATTACTTCCCAAAGGCCCCACCTCCTAACACTGTTACCAAGGCTGTCACCTCAGAATCAAACACTTGCCCCTCCCTCGAATAAAAACCAATTACTCTTATCTAAGTTTCAGGAGGAAGCTGCAAAGAGAAAAAAATAAGAACTGGTTAGAACCAAATAGACCCAAGATGGCAGAACATTTGACTTCCAGTAAACCTTGAACCTCATTATGCACTCATTGTAATACATTAGCATGCTAAATGACACAGCCACCAGCACCATAACAGGTGATGGTTGCCATGCCAACAACCGGAAAAATCCATAAGGGACTGAAAGGAGAGTTACATCAGTTCCATGTCCAAACTACATCCCTGTTCTCAGATAAGTCATGAATATTCTTCCCACTCTTTCCAATTACCTCCCTTTTACCTCAATCCTCTTATATATTTGGTATCTACACCCGAATTGGGTTGAGAAGTTAATTTGAAAACTAGGTTCCCACTTATCCATCCTTTAGCCATTGAATAAAGCTTGCACTTTTCCAGTCTCAGCATCAGTTTCTTTATTGGCTGCTCAAATCCGATCAGGAAAAGAACCTCCCTGGCCAAGAAAAGATGTCTTGGCTCAAGCTAGGACCCCAGTGTGGGTCCAGCTGACCAATTCGGTAACAATACTATCACATTGGGGGATAGGGTTTCAGCATATGAATTTGGGGAGACACAGACATTTAGCTCACAAAAACAATCAGTGGGGAAGGTGATCAGAGGTGGGATGCTTTGAAGGCCAATGGCAGTAATACTTTGGTGACAATCCTGCTTCCTTCCTGGCTACATGAGAGTTGCTTGTCACTAGGATTCCCAACTGGATTTGCTAGGGTCTGTGGGTCAAGTGATCCTGAAATCAGTAAACTACATTTTATGATGCTTTTTATGGTTCATTTTGAAGGAGTGGTGGGGATTATCCCAGATAACCTAGAAGAGTAGCTCTCAAAGTAATCAAGATTGTTTAGGCTAAAAGACAGAAGTTGTCTTTAAAATACTATATTTTTTTAAGTTGGCTGCCTTTGTGTTGTTCTTGTTTTTATAATTTGTGCATATCACACCAGAGCTCCACTAATTTCTGTCAGACTGCTAGGTGTGTCTTTTGTGCCATTAGAATTAATGTTTAAATGGCAAAATCCCTGGGCCAATATACCATTTCACTTTAATAGTAAAATTAATCAAGAGCATCTTGTGTGCTGACTATGGCTGATTGAATCTTGAGACCCTGATTCTATTAGATACAAATTCTTGAGAAAATGTTTGATCAGAATTCATAATAGATCCCTCATACATGGATTTTTATAAAAACAGGTTTAATAAATAAAACAATATTTTAAATATTTTAAAGTATCTGTTACTATCAACTTTCATTGAATTTATGGTGTCTTAAACTTCCTTGTGGATTATAAACATTAAATGAATCCTATAGACCTTTGTATTCACCTTGAGGTACTTTTAAATATAAACATGATATTTATTTTTACTTAAGAGCCTATTAATTTTAATAGAGACCAGTAAATATATCAGTTGTGATTAACACTCACTCAACAAATATTTGAAGGCTTACTATGTGTACTTAATGCATTTCATATTCTCTCCACGAACACGGGCACCATCTCTATTTTGTTTGCTGCTGTTGAATAAATAAATGAGTGGGTGAAGGAACAAAGGCTAAGAGCCATGCGAATATAAAGATAAATGCCAAGTAACCCCTGTCCTCAAGAAGTGTATGTTCTTACTATGAAGTAGCTAAAGCCTGGCTCATTAACTGAAAAGTAACAATAGATAGGTACCATGAGAGAAAAAGAGACCATTTCTGTTGGATTTCTGAGGCATGAGAGGTTACATTAGGCTAAAGAATCGGAAAAGTCTTCCTGGAGGAGATGAATCTGCACTTGGAGAATTTGAATATGTGGAAGGGGGGAGGGGAGACATTTTAGGCAGAGGAAACAGTTTCTACAAAGAAACTGAAGCAGGAAATACAGAATATGTGTGGAAGGTAAAGTGTTGAAAGAAAAAGTAAGAAGTAAAACAGAAAGGGGTGGTTGCAGCCAAGTAAAGTACTTTAGAATGCTTTCAATCATCAGCAGGAAGCAGGTGAAGTTATCTGACCAGAAAATAGAAACTATTACAATAACCTGATGAGAGATAATGGCCCAGACTAGAATGAAAATGGGAAAGAAAAAAAAAAAACAGAAAAAGACTACTGTATTAACCTGTCTCTGACGAACAGTTTGCAAGGTCCTCAGGCCCCTAAATCCTCAACTAGATTTCTGCTGGAGCCAGTTTCCTGAAGATTAAATGTATGGGGAACACTCCAACCAAATGCATGCACATCTCCTGGTCAGAGTTTTGACCCCAAAACTCCTTCCCTGGGGTCAGGAATGGGCCATATGTGAATCTTAAAAAGCTTGATTTTGTCCCTAAAAGAATCTCTGACCCTACCCCTCTAGATTCTACCATTTCACTGTGAGAAGCACAAAATGCTGAAAAAAATTCCCTTCTTTCTCAACCTGGGGGAGAACTGCCTACTTCCTTCTCTTCTGCCTCTGGGCCCCACCCAAACCAGAGTCAACCCATTATACCACACAAAAATGGCCACGTTCCAGGGAAAATCAGAAGGTGGGCCTTCAAGTTGGGTCAATTTGGGGAGGAGAAGGTCCTCTGTCAAAGAGAGACAGAGAGACAGAGAGATATACAGAAACAGAGACAGAGAAGCTCCCAGAGAAGACAAAGCTTTTACTATACACTTTCCTCTTTCTAGAAGAAGCACCATCCCTTACAAATCCTACTAAAGAGTTTAGAGCAATGGTGAAAATGATGGGACATTGATGCCAGCCCGACTGGGTTCAAATCCTATTTCTGACACTTATGTGTAACTTTAGACAAAATACTTACAGCTCTCTCTGACTTAGTTTCTCCATGTTTAAAATAGGGACTATAATATCAATAGTACACCAAGCTTAGTGTATTACTATCATTAAACAAGGCAGTGTTGGTACTTAGCCCTTTCCATGCTTACTTGATGTGAGGTGTTGTTTTTCTAATTGTGACTCTTAACGCCTGTCAGGAGCTACTGCTTCCTGGAAAGAGTTAGGAGCAAGAGACCTGAGTACTATTTAAAATTAGAACATATGGCTTTTAGAAAGTTTATTGGTACAAGGATCATAATTAAGGAAGGAATGGTGGGTGGACACAGGAAGAAAATAAAAAATTATAGCAAGATTTCCCACCTGGATAACTAAAGACACAAAAAGTTGGACATCAGGAAAAGGAGCAGGTATTACAGCATGCATGTTGTTTACTTTCAGGTTCATGATGCCACTCTAACTACCACAGGCAAATTACAGATAATAAGCACATATTATCAGTCAGCTTAGGTTACTCTGTGTTGTAGTAACAAACAATCACAAAATCTCACTGGCTTAAAACAACCAAAATTTATTTTTTCATTCAAAGTACAGGTCTACTGATGGTCAGCTGCAGCTACGCTCCATGATGTATTTACTCTGGGACTCAGATTAATAAATAAGTCCCTTTCTAGGATAGTTCTGATCTCACGGTAGAGAGGGAAGGTGAGCATAGAATAGCGCATGCTGGCTCATAAAGCATCTGCTTGGAAGAGAGTTATACTTCATTGGCCAAAGCAAGTCACATGGTCAATGCTGGTATCAATAGAGCAAAGAACTCCCTTACGGATGGTTCTTACAGATTGGGATCAATTTATTCTCAACAGAAATACAATTTACCACACCAGGACTTTGTGGTCTAAGATCAAAGAAAGAATAGATGAATCCAGTCTACTCTGGTACATGGATTATGGCCTTTCTTTATGAGACAGAAATCATCAACAAAATGTTCTAAGTTGGTTAAAACCTGGAAGTAAATTTAGGTACACTACAGGGAAAAAAGCAAACAATTTGTGAATAAGAGGTTACTTGGGCAAAATTGAAGATGAGATGTAATGAATGGGTATAGATCTCCAAGATCATATTATACATTCAGGTTTGAGTAGGAAATGAGCCATCAAGGTCCTTGTTAATATAATGTTGGTAAAGGTTAAAGAAGAGATTAAGGATTGAGAAGAAGGTATGATAGTTAAATGAGATGTCCAGAAACTAAGTTGATCTGAAGGGAGAGAGAAAGGAAAACACAGGGTAAGAGTCTGTGAGTGTGAGTGTGTGTGTGTGTGTGTGTCTGTGTGTGTATGTGTGTGTGTGTGAGAGAGAGAGAAAGAGAGAGGGGGAGAGAGAGAGAGACAGATGAAATAGCAGCATTTGGCAGTTCAGTTAGAAAAGGACACAAAAAGCAGCAGAGTCAAAAATCACAGGAGGAGATGAGGGGAAGAGTAAGATGCAGAGATCACATTCCTCCGCACAGATACACAAGAAATACATCTACACATGGAACGACTCCTACAGAACACCTACTGAATGCTGGCAGAAGACCTCAGACCTCCCAAAAGGCAAGAAACTCCCCACGCACCTGGGTAGGGCAAAAGAAAAAAACAGACAAAAGAATAGGGACGGGACCTGAACCAGTGGGAGGGAGCTGTGAAGGAGGAAAGGTTTCCACACACTAAGAAGCCCCTTCGCGGGCGGAGACTGGGTGGCGGAGGGGGGATGCTTCAGAGCCGCAGAGGAGAGCACAGCAACAGGGGTGCAGAGGGCAAAGCTGAGAGATTCCCGCACAGAGGATCGGTGCTGACCAGCACTCACCTGCCAGAGAGGCTTGTCTGCTCACCTGCCGGGGTGGGCGGGGCTGCGAGCAGAGGCTCGGGCTTCGGTCGTAGTGCAGGGAGAGGACTGGGGTTGGCAGCGTGAACACAGCCTGCAGGGGGCTACTGCACCACGGCTAGCCGGGAGGGAGTCCAGGGAAAAGTCTGGACCTGCCAAAGAGGCAAGAGACTTTTTCTTCCCTCTTTGTTTCCTGGTGTGCGAGGAGAGGGGATTAAGAGCGCTGCTTAAAGGAGCTCCAGAGACGGGCGCAAGCCCCGGCTAAAAGCGCAGACCACAGAGATGGTCATGAGACGCTAAGGCTGCTGCTGCTGCCACCACCAAGAAGCCTGTGTGCGAGCACAGGTCACTATCCACACCTACCTTCCAGGGAGCCTGTGCAGCCTGCCACTGCCAGGGTCCCGGGATCCAGGGACAACTTCCCCGGGAGAATGCAGCACGGTGCGCCTCAGGCGGGTGCAACGTCACGCTGACCTCTGCCGCTGCAGACTCGCCCTGCACTCCGTATCCCTCCCTCCCCCGGTCCTGAGTGAACCAGAGGCCCCAAAGCAGCTGTTTCTTTAACCCGGTCCTGTCTGAGTGAAGAACAGACGCCCTCCGGCGACCTACACGCAGAGGCGGGGCCAAATCCAAAGCTGAGCGCCGGGGAGCTGTGCGAACAAAGAAGAGAAAGGGAAATATCTCCCAGCAGACTCAGAAACAGCGGATTAAAGCTCCACAATCAACTTGATGTACCCTGCATCTGTGGAATACATGAATAGACAACGAATCATCCCAAATTGAGGAGATGGACTTTGACAGCAAGATTTATGATTTTTTTCCCTTTTCCTCTTTTTGTGAGTGTGTATGTGTATGCGTCTGCGTGAGATTTTGTCTGTATAGCTTTTCTTTCACATTTGTCGTAGGGTTCAATCCGTGAGGGTTTTTTGGTTTATTATTTTGTTTTGCTTTTTCTTTAAAAATTTTTTTCCTTAATAATTGTTTTACTTTTTCTTTCTTCCTTCCTTCCTTCCATCCTCCTCCCTCAATCCCGCACTCCCTCCCTCCCTCCTTTCTTTCTTTCTTTTTTTCTACTTTTTCTCCCATTTATTCTGAGCCACGTGGATGAAATGCTCTTCGTGCTACAGCCAGGAGTCACTGCAGTGCCTCTGAGGTGGGAGAGACAACTTCAGGACACTGGTCCACAAGAGACCTACCAGCTCCACATAATATCAAATGGCGAAAATCTCCCAGAGATCTCCATCTCAACAACAGCACCCAGCTTCACTCAACAACCAGCAAGCTACAGTGCTGGACACCCTATGCCAAACAACTAGCAAGACAAGAACACAACACCACCCATTAGCACAGAGGCTGCCTAAAGTCATAATAAGTTCACAGACACCCCAAAACACACCACCAGACGTGGACCTGCCCACTAGAAAGACAAGATCCAGCCTCATCCACCAGAACACAGGCACTAGTCTCCTCCACAAGGAAGCCTACACAACCCACTGAACCAACTTTACCCAATGGGGACAGGCACCAAAAACAATGGGAACTACAAACCTACAGCCTGCAAAAAGGAGACCCCAAACACAGTAAGAAAATCAAAATGAGAAGACAGAAAAACACACAGCAGATGAAGGAGCAAGATAAAAACCCACCAGACCTAATGAATGAAGAGGAAATAGGCAGTCTACCTGAAAATAATTGAGAATAATGATAGTAAAGATGATCCAAAATCTTGGAAATAGAATAGACAAAATGCAAGAAACATTTAACAAGGACCTAGAAGAACTAAAGATGAAACAAGCAACGATGAACAACACATTAAATGAAATTTAAAATACTCTAGATGGGATCAATAGCAGAATAACTGAGGCAGAAGAACGGATAAATGACCTGGAAGATAAAATAGTGGAAATAACTACTGCAGAGCAGAATAAAGAAAAAGGAATGAAAAGAACTAAGGACAGTCTCAGAGACCTCTGGGACAACATTAAACACACCAACATTCGAATTGTAGGGGTTCCAGAAGGAGATGAGAAAAAGAAAGGGACTGAGAAAATATTTGAAGAGATTATAGTTGAAAACTTCACTAAGATGGGAAAGGAAATAGGTAATCAAGTCCAGGAAGCACAGAGAGTCCCATACAAGAAAAATCCAAGGAGAAATATGCCAAGACACATATTAATCAAACTGTCAAAAATTAAATACAAAGAAAACATATTAAAATCAGCAAGGGAAAAACAACAAATAACACCAAAGGGAATCCCCATAAGGTTAACAGCTGATCTTTCAGCAGAAACTCTGCAAGGCAGAATGGACTCGCAGGATATATTTAAAGTGATAAAGGAGAAAAAATACAACCAAGATTACTCTACCAGCAAGGATCTCATTCAGATTTGATGGAGAAACTAACACCTTTACAGACAAGCAAAAGCTGAGAAAGTTCAACACCACCAAACCAGCTTTACAACAAATGCTGAAGGAACTTCTCTAGGCAACAAACACAAGAGAAGGAAAAGACCTACAATAACAAACCCAAAACAATTAAGAAAATGGGAATAGGAACATACATATCGATAATTACCTTAAATGTAAGTGGACTAAATGCTCCCACCAAAAGATACAGACTGGCTGAATGGATACAAAACAAGACCCATATATATGCTGTCTACAAGAGACCCACTTCAGACCTAGAGACACATACAGACTGAAAGTAAGGGAATGGAAAATGATATTCCATAAAAATAGAAACCAAAAGAAAGCTGGAGTAGCAATTCTCATATCAGACAAAATAGACTTTAAAATAAAGACTATTAGAAGAGACAAAAAGGTCACTACATAATGACCAAGGGATTGATCTAAGAAGAAGATATAACAATTGTAAATATTTAGGCACCCAACATAGGAGCACCTCAATACATAAGGGAAATACTAACAGCCAAAAAAGGGGAAATCGACAGTAACACATACATAGTAGGGGGTTTTAACACCCCACTTTCACCAATGGACTGATCATCCAAAATGAAAATAAATAAGGAAACACAAGCTTTAAATGATACATTAAACAAGATGGACTTAATTGATATTTATAGGACATTCCATCCAAAAACAACAGAATACACATTTTTCTCAAGTGTTCATGGAACATTCTCCAGAATAGATCATATCTTGGGTCACAAATCAAGCCTTGGTAAATTTAAGAAAACTGAAATTTGATCAAGTATCTTTTCCAACCACAACGCTATGAGACTAGATATAAATTACAGGAAATGGTCTGTAAAAAATACAAACACATGGAGGCTAAACAATACACTACTTAATAGTGAAGAGATCACTGAAGAAATCAAAGAGGAAATAAAAAAAAATACCTGGAAACAAATGACAATGGAGACACAATGACCCAAAACCTATGGGATGCAGCAAGAGCTGTTCTAAGAGGGAAGTTCATAGCAATACAATCCTACCTTAAGAAACAGGAAACATCTCAAATAAACAACATAACTTTGCACCTAATGCAATGCAAAGAAGAACCCAAAACTTTGCACCAATGCAATGCAAAGCAGAACTAAAAAAACCCAAAGTCAGAAGAAGTAAAGAAATCATAAAAATCAGATCAGAAATAAATGAAAAAGAAATGAAGGAAACAATAGCAAATATCAAAAAAACTAAAAGCTGACTCTTAGAGAAGATAAACAAAATTGATAAACCTTTAGACAGAGCCATCAAGAAAGAAAGGGAGAAGTCTCAAATCAATAGAATTAGAAATGAAAAAGAAGTAACAACTGACACTGCAGAAATACAAAAGATCATGAGAGATTACTACAAGCAACTCTATTCCAATAAAATGGACAACTTGGAAGAAACGGACAAATTCTTAGAAATGCACAACCTGCCAAGACTGAATCAGGAAGAAATAGAAAATATGAACAGACCAATCACAAACAATGAAATTGAAACTGTGATTAAAAATCTTCCAATAAACAAAAGCCCAGGACCAGATGGCTTCACAGGCAAATTCTATCAAACATTTAGAGAAGAGCTAACACCTACCCTTCTCAAACTGTTCCAAAATATAGCAGAGGGAGGACTACTCCCAAACTCATGCTACAAGGCTATCACCACCCTGATACCAAAGCCAGACAAGGATGTCACAAAGAAAGAAAACTACAGGCCAATATCACTGATGAACATAGATGCAAAAATCCTCAACAAAGTACTAGCAAACAGAATCCAACAGCACATTAAAAGGATCATACACCAAGATTAAGTGGGGCTAATTCCAGGAATGCAAGGAATCTTCAATATACGTAAATCAATCAATGTGACACACCATATTAACAAATTGAAGGAGAAAAACCATATGATCATCTCAACAGATGCAGAGAAAGCTTTTGACAAAATTCAACACCCATTTATGATTAAAAAAAACGTGCAGAAAGTAGGCATAGAGGGAAATTTCCTCAACATAATAAAGGCCATATATGACAAACCCACAGCTAACATCATCCTCAATGGTGAAAAACTTAAAGCATTTCCACTAAGATCAGGAACAAGACAAGGTTTCCCTCTCACACCACTCTTATTCCACATAGTTTTGGAAGTTTTAGCCACAGCAATCAGAGAAGAAAAGGAAAGGAAAAGAATCCAAATCAGAAAAGAAGAAATAAAGCTGTCACTGTTTGCAGATGACATGATACTATACATAGAGAATCCTAAAGATGCTACCAGAAAACTACTAGAGCTAATCAATGAATTTGGTAAAGTATCAGGATACAAAAGTAATGCACAGAAATCTCTGGCATTCCTATATACTGACAGTGAAATCAAGAAAACACTCCTATTTACCATTGCAACAAAAAGAATAAAATATCTAGGAATAAGCCTACCTAAGGAGACAAAAGACCTGTATGCAGAAAATTATAAGACACTGATGAAAGAAATTAAAGATGATACAAATAGATGGACAGATATACCATGTTCTGGGACTGGAAGAATCAACATTGTGAAAATGGCTCTACTACCCTAAGCAATCTACAGATTCAATGCAATCCCTATCAAACCACCACTGGCATATTTCACAGAAGTAGAACAAGGAATTTCACAATTTTTATGGAAATACAAAAGACCCTGAATAGCCAAAGCAATCTTGAGAACAAAAAACGGAGCTGGAGGAATTAGTCTCCATGACTTCAGACTATACTACAAAGCTACAGTAATCAAGACAGCATTGTAGTGGCCCAAAAACAGAAAGATAGATCAATAGAACAGGATAGAAAGCCCAGAGATAAACCCATGCACATTTGGTCACCTTGTCTTTGATAAAGGAGTCAGGAATATACAGTGGAGAAAGAACAGCCTCTTAAATAAGTGGTGCTGGGAAAACTGGACAGGTACATGTAAAAGTATGAGATTAGATCACTCCCTAATACCATACACAAAAATAAGCTCAAACTGGATTAAAGACCTAAATGTAAGGCCAGAAGCTATCAAACTCTTAGAGGAAAACATAGGCAGAACACTCTACAATATAAATCACAGCAAGATCCCTTTTGACCCACCTCCTAGAAAAATGGAAATAAAAACAAAAATAAACAAATCGGACCTAATGAAACTTCAAAAGTTTTGAACAGCAAAGGAAACCATAATCACGACCAAAAGACAACCCTCAAATTCAGAGAAATTATTTGCAAATGAAGCAACTGACAAAGCATTAATCTGTAAAATTTACGAGCAGCTCATGCAGCTTAATAACAAAAAAACAAACAACCCAATCCAAAAATGGGCAGACGACCTATATAGACATTTCTCCAAAAAAGATATGCAGACTGCCAACAAACACATGAAAGAATGCTCAACATCATTAATCATTAGAGAAATGAAAATCAAAACTACCATGAGATATCATCTCACACCAGTCAGAATAGCCATCATCAAAAAATCTAGAAACAATAAATGCTGGAGAGGGTGTGGAGAAAAGGGAACACTCTTGCACTGCTGGTGGGAATGTGAATTGATACAGCCACTATGGAGAACAGTATGGAGGTTCCTTAAAAAACTACAAATAGAACTACCATATGACCCACCAATCCCACTACTGGGCGTATACCCTGAGAAAACCGTAATTCAAAAAGAGTCATGTACCAAAATGTTCATTACAGCTCTGTTTACAATAGCCAGGAGGTGGAAACAACCTAAGTGTCCATCATCGGATGAATGGATAAAGATGTGGCAAATATATACAATGGAATATTACTCAGCAGTAAAAAGAAATGAAATTGAGCTCTTTTTATTGAGGTGGATGGACCTAGAGTCTGTCATACAGAGTGAAGTAAGTCAGAAAGTGAAAGACAAATCCTGTATGCTAACACACATATATGGAATTTAAGAAAAAAAATATCATGAAGAACCTAGGGGTAAGACAGGAATAAAGACACAGACCTACTAGAGAATGGACTTGAGGATATGGGGAGGGGGAAGGGTAAGCTGTGACAAAGCAAGAGAGTGGTATGGACATATATACACTACCAAATGTAAAATAGATAGCTAGTGGGAAGCAGCTGCATACCACAGGGGGATCAGCTCGGTGCTTTGTGACTACCTAGAGGGGTGGGATAGGGAGGGTGGGAGGGAGTGAAATGCAAGAGGGAAGAGATATGGGAACATATGTGTATGTATAACTGATTCACTTTGTTATAAAGTGGAAACTAAGACACCATTGTAAAGCAGTTATGCTCCAATAAAGATGTAAAAAATAAATTAATTAATTAATTTTTAAAATAAAATAAAATAAATTTAAAAATCACAGGAAATTTACAAGATTGGAGATAAAATAATTTATTATTATTATAGCCAGTACGTTTGGAAATGTTGAACACCTTTTTCATATGGAAAAGATGGGAAGTTATCTCAGTTAAGATTTC
The DNA here is from genome assembly GCF_963924675.1 of Phocoena phocoena. Lineage (NCBI taxonomy): Eukaryota > Metazoa > Chordata > Mammalia > Artiodactyla > Phocoenidae > Phocoena > Phocoena phocoena. The sequence goes on along the minus strand of NC_089240.1, from coordinate 82,424,401 downwards.
TTGAGATGGAGCTTCATAACAGGCCTATGGATTAGAAGTTGAAATTAGAGGATACTCTTTGACTATGTTATTATTTACTTAATGCCTGTACCTTCCATTTGCATTTAATCACCTTCTTCCTTAAAATGTTAATGCATTATAATCTGTAAATGTATTTAATTTAAATTTACTCTATGCTTCTAGAAACAGTAATTCTACACAAGTATGATAAAACATATCTGTTTGTGACACCCTAAGAAACTTTGAGTTAATCATTATCAAACAGAGCTCTAGGAATGAAGAACATGTTCTGCTTCCTTGTATCATTCAGAGTTATCATAGTGCTTCAACCATAATAAGCAATCAATTGATAACTGTTGAGTGAATGAAAGAATTACAGTTTTATTCGTGCTGTTTTCTGTAGAATAGTTACTTGAATGACTGGTGAATCCAGCAATTGTATCTCTTTGGGCCTTTGCCTCCTCAGATGTTAAATGTAAAGTGGATTATCCACTAACCTCTTTGCAGGACTGTTGAGAAATAAGAAATGCAAATGTCAAATAATTTGTACCCATAACATTCGATGACTATTTGGAAGTAAAGTTATGCAGTGATATTTTAAGTTAAGATTCTGTATTTTTGAATAGCCAAGACAGGGAAACCACCTAAATGTCCATCAACAGATGAATGGATAAAGAAGATATGATACAAATACACAATGGAATACGTCTCAGCCATAAAAATGACTGAAATAATGCCATTCACAGCAACATGGACCTAGAGATCATCATACTAAGTGAAGTAAGTCAGAAGGAGAAAGACCAATATTATATGAAATCACTTATATGTGGAATCTAAAAAAAGTAATACAAGTGAACTTATTTACAAAACAGAAACAGACTCACAGACATAGAGAACAGACTTGTGGTTGCCAAGGCAGAGGGGGTTGGTGAGGGAGGGATGGAGTGGGAGTTTGGGATTAGCAGATGCAAACTCATATATAGAATGGATAAACAGCAAGGCCCTACTGTATAGCACAGGGAACTATATTCAATATCCTGAGATAAACCATAATGGAAAAGAATATGAAAAAGAATGTATACATATGTATAACTGAATCATTTTGCTGTATAGTAGAGATTAACACAGCATTGTAAATCAACTATACTTCAATAAAATGAAATGAAAAAAAAGATTCTGTATTTTTCAAATCTTAGTAGTTTCTATTTAAGTAAATATCTAAAATGGCATCTTTGGAGAATCATGCTAGATCTAGGTGATACCAAACACCCCAATGAAAACTGAAAATACTGAACAATATCTAGATATTTTTCATGTATTCAGAAAACAGCTACCATATACACAGAGTAATTGGATGTGTAACCATAGAAAATCTGACTTCCAATGATATGTCCTGAAACTGATAGGTGGCATATAAAAAATTTTTTTGAACTTGGCAGAAAGAACATTTAAGTTTTCATGTAGAGCCTTGACATAATAAAAGTTTAACCATAGAAAGCAAAAATGCCCATTATAGATTCTATAGAAGTTTATTTCTCTATGACTTTGCAAATATCATTACCTTCATTCAAATAATGTATTTATTTCTTTATACTGGGCAAAATCAAAAAGACCAAAGCAATTCCAAATTTTTAGACTGCAATTTCACACATGTATAGTAAAGCATAACTATTTCTGACAGTTTTAGAAGTTTTGAAAGCATCATTACCAGACAAACTCTAAGAAATAAGAACACATTTTTGGTTTTACTCTTTTGTTTCTATATTTGTTATTATTTATACAAATCACTGTGGTTAACTGAGAACAACATTTAATAGGTCCCTTGCATGTTCACATATATGCTTGTGGAATATCAAACAACTTATATATACTCACGGAAAGTGACAAGCAAAGGCTAAGAGAGGTGGTGGTAAAAGGTTGTAGTTAAAATTATGCCCTCTACTTGCATTAAAATTGTTAATTTTTACCACAACATAATTTCCTGGCTATCAAAAGATTAATTGACTTTCTTTTAAGAAGATTCCTTAAATTATATATGCATCACTAAAAATAGTGGTGATGTTTCAATATATTTGGGAAATTATCATCTAACACGAATAAATCTGATAAGATGTTTAATAGGAAGATGCCATCACCTATTAAACTATCAATTCAGGGACAGCCAAATGGGACTCTTTCTTGGACCCTTTAAATCATTTAAATTCAATCATTTTGGGTCATTTTTTTCAATAGCTAGGCTTTAACATGCATAGCTTATAGTAGGTACTAATATATTTAAAATGTCTCAGACATTGAGCACACTGTATCACAAAGCCATTTTCTTCAAATTAATAATACAAAGCTTTCAACTTCGTTTAATTTGGCATGTAGACAAAAATACTGGGAGATAGCATAAGGCACTCTATCTACAATCCTTTCTCCACCTTTCAGGCCAGGCAAACCTGCAAACCATTCTGAGGCTCTTAGATCTAATTGCTAAGCAGCATAGATGCCACTTATTAGAGAAATCGAGGAGGAATCAGTAATCTAGAAACCACAATTTGATTGGAAGTAGGAATATCATTAATGCACACAATTCCCTTACTGCACATTACTAGGGCATCTAAAGTAAAGGGAAAGGAAGTGCTTCTGAAAGAGGAACCTCTGTGGTTCCTTTGAAAAAGAAAGCCAACCAACATGAGTTTTATAAAGTTTAGCAGCATTTTACTCCCTTCCATCTTACGTAGTATGTTAGTTGCAGAATCATGATTTTCTCTTGGCTATCCTTTATGTTGCCTATGAAAAGTCTCCTATGTGTCTGCTCTGGCTGTTATTCTGTGTGTTCTTGAAAAACGCCATTCAGTGGTAAAGACCAAGCAATTTTGTTTGCCTAGAGGACTGACTTTCTACCCCATCAGGTCTGGCTCTTTACTTTTTTCCTGCTGTATCTCCTGATAATGTGCTTGAAAGAAACCCCCAAATACCCTTGGTACCAGGTTGCCTGTCTTGCCTAGCCAGAGGTATGTGGTTTTTCAAGATAAACTGTAACATAATAGCATTGTCACATTTAAATCTCAAGCTGTGGAGTCTAGGAGTAAAGGCATATCAAATCTGGGTATTATACAAGATGTTGGCATATATAAGATGCTATCTCGAATTCATTAGGCAAGCATTGTGCAGGCTGGTGGGACTTGCAATGAATAACCAAATGATGGTTTGGCATGGAGGGTGAATGGGTGTGCAGAATCAGCACAATCCATGAACAGAGCTTTGCTTTCATTGACTGATGTCTGTACCAGTGTTCCAAGGCATGTTGGTTAAAAACACTGTCAAGACTGATCCTCTAGGGACACATCCTTTCAAAGTGGTGTTTGCCAATAAATGTGCAGCTGTCAAGTTCTACAATTTATTATGGGTTTTGACAGCACAAGAAATGTTGATGGATTTTTAAAAAATCTTGAAGGGGAGGGCACACACAGGTAAAGAGAATGCCTTTCTTCCTGTTGCTACCTTATTTGGTTACCAGTACATTATCAGAAAAATAGAAAAGCTCATTTCCTCATCTTCAAAATGGCACCCCTTGTAAAGCGGTTGTATTAGAAATCAGACAGCAGGACAAGAATGGGGGCAGAGGCTAAAAACGAATGAAAGAAAATTGATACCATCAAAAGAGGAAAGAAATATAAGAAAGGCAAAACGGCTAAATAAAAACAGTTTTTGTTTGTCTTGGAAAACATGTGAGAGGGTGGTGAGCCTGTAATTCAGTTTAACGGCACAGGACTGGAACAGCCTGGCAAGTAGGTCTGGGACTAGAAGGATGGCAAGCTGAGAATTGCTATCATTGTTCAGCTATTCCTTCAGAGAAGCCCTACCAGGTATGTCTCAGAGGAATCCTCACAATAGCTACCTGCAAGCTAGCTAAAAGCTGGAAACCTACACTGGTCTCTTTATCATCGTTCTTGAAAATAGAGGGAAGGGAGTATTCCTCGTGGTAAATTTAATCCACGTTTCCCCAGCTTGGAGGTCTCTAATGAAGGTGGGTTTGAGTTACAATGACAGTCATTTCTGACTCTGAGCTCAATAAAAATTGACAACAGCCCATCCCTTTGCGTCCTTCCATTACCACTTAGCAAAGCCTTCTTGGGGATCAGCACTGTAATTGTCCTGAGCAGCTGCTAGCGTGCATTTATCTGCTCCATCCCAATGTAGCCTCTACTCCAATGCTCTCAGTTGACCTTGGTATAATCTGGTCGTGGTATATCTTGGTATAATTTATCAATCATTTAAAAATGGGGGCTTCCCTGGTGGCACAGTGGTTGAGAGTCCTCCTGCCGATGCAGGGGACACGGGTTCATGCCCCGGTCCGGGAAGATCCCACGTGCCACGGAGCGGCTGGGCCCGTGAGCCATGGCTGCTGAGCCTGCGCGTCCGAAGCCTGTGCTCCACAACGGGAGAGGCCACAACAGTGAGAGGCCTGAGTACCGTAAAAAAAAATGGATAAAACCATTCTTATAATAATCTTGGTATAATTTATCAATGTCTGATTTTCAGGACTCCTCCCACAACCATATGGCTGTTGTAACTACTAATTAGGATCACTATACATCCTGGATAGCCCAAGACAATCTCAGATTAATTCTCTTGACCCAGCAAAATTTTTTACAGTGTCCCCTTTCATTCTCAAAAGTGCTACTTTCTATTGGAGATGGACTTTCTTCCATCAGTTTGTAATTCTTGTTCAATAAGGCTTCCAAATAGAACAGTCTAACTCAGTTTCTTACAGTTCTCAGACTTTTAGAATTCTTCTGCTTGTCTTGTTCATTCAGATTTGTCCACCCAATGATACAGCAGAAAGAGCATAGATTTGGGAGCCCAACTGATTTGTGCTCAAATCTCAGCTCTGGTACTTACTAGCTAAGTGGAGCAGGGTAAAGTCTCAGTTTTCTCATCATAAAAGTGGGAATAATAATATGACTTAGCTCATATAATTATTTTGAGGATGAATCAAACATAATATGAGACTAAAACCTAAGCACAATATCTAACATTGTAGAGAATGAATAAATGTCAACTTTTCACTCCCTCCCTCTAAAGATGGAAATGTAAAACAGCTTCTCCAGGGCTTAGGCCAGAAAACATTCACCTAATAATATTTAACAACTTACTCAAAATTCTCTCTTCTCTCTTCCTGTAAGACGATTTCTCTTACAGGATAGTGAATAAATTCCTTACCCACTGAATTATTCCCTCAGTGGTTAGAAGTGACCCCTTACCCCTCTCTTCCAGCCTATACTTCAATTCTTAGTCTTAGATAGAAACATAAATTTCAATGAGCCCATTACCATCTCCCTAGGAGACCAATAGGAAGCTTAAACAAAAAGAACTCTTGGGCATCACCATTTTAGTTAAACCAGAGGTCAGCAAACGTTTTCTGTAAACAGCCAAATTGTAAATATTTTAGGCTTTGTAGGTCATACAGTTTCTGTTACAACTACTCAACTCTACCGTTAGAGCACACAAGCAGGCATAGATGATTTGTAAATGAATAAGCATGGCTGCGTTCTAATAACACTTCATTTATGGACACTGAAATTTGAATTTCACACAGTTTGCATGTGTCACAAAATAATCTTTTTTTACAATCATTTTTTAAAATTAATTTATTTATTTGGTCGCACCGGGTCTTAGTTGTGGATCACCGGCTCCTTGGTTGTGGCATGCAAACTATTATTTGAGGCATGCATGTTGGATCTAGGTCCCTGACCAGGGACTGAACCCGGGCCTCCTGCATTGGGAGTGTGGAGTCTTATCCACTGTGCCAACAGGGAAGTCCCCCAATCATTTAAAAATGGATAAAACCATTCTTATCTTATAAGCAGTAAAAAAATAGGCAGTAAGCTAGATTTTGTCAATGGGTTTTAGATTGCCAATCACATAGTTTGACTCTTGGTTGTGAATGGCAGGAAAACAAGCTCAAACCAACTTAATCAAAAAGGAATTTATTAGTTCACCTAAACAAAAGTCCAGGAATATATGTTTCAGGTATAGCTTGATCCAGGGGTTCCAAACAGTGTCATCAGTCTCTGTCTCTCAGTTTCTCAATCTTCCTCTCTTTCATGTTGACTTGATTCTCATGTCCTGATTGTGTTAAGATGGCTGTTCATATTTCTAGGGCTTTTTCTTCCATGTTCAAATATAGAAAAAAAGAAAATGAGTGTTCTTCTTTCTAAAACTGTTAACATAAAGTACTGGGTCTGATAATCAGTATTCTGAACTAGATCATGTGTCCATCCCTATTTCATTAACTATGACCAGAGGCATGAGATGTCTCTGGCTTAGGCCAATAGCATATTCCTGTACCTGGGGCTTGGGTAGGATCAACTCTACACAAACTATTCAGAAAATCAATAATTCCACCAGGGTATTTAAAGACACTTCTACCAAAGAATAGGAAAGGGGTAGGGGTGGTGTTGGTGTATGTTAGAAAATGTAACAATTATGTACCATATACCATAGAACATGCCTGCCTTTCAAGGACATTCAAATTTGGCCCTCCCTAAGGCCCTCAAACAAAAAAAAAAAAAAGTGGAGATTGCGGGAAGATGGCAGAAGAGTAAGACGCGGAGATCGCCTTCCTCCCCATGGATACACCAGAAATACATCTACACGTGGAACAACTCCTACAGAACACCTACTGAAGGCTGGCAGAAGACTTCAGACCTCCCAAAAGGCAAGAAACTCCCCACGTACCTGGGTAGGGCAAAAGAAAAAAAGAAAAAACAGAGACAAAAGAATAAGGACGGCACCTGCACCAGTGGGAGGGAGCTGTGAAGGAGGAAAAGTTTCCACACACTAGGAAGCCCCTCCACGGTCGGAGACTGCGGGAGGCGGAGGGGGGAGCTTCGGGACCGCGGAGTGGTGCACAGCAACGGGTGCGGAGGGCAAAGCGGGGAGATTACTGCACAGACGATCGGTGCCCACCGGCACTCACCAACCCGAGAGGCTTGTCTGCTCACCCGCCGGGGCGGGCGGGGCTGCGAGCTGAGGCTCGGGTTTCGGTTTTGGACGGAGCGCAGGGAGAGGACTGGGATTGGCGGCTTGAACATAGCCTGAAGGGGTTAGTGCACCACGACTAGCCGGGAGGGAGTTCGGGGAAAAGCCTGCACCTGCCGAAGAGGCAAGAGACCTTTTCTTCCCTCTTTGTTTCCTGGTGCGTGAGGAGAGGGGTTTAAGAGCGCTGCTTAAAGGAACTCCAGAGACGGGCGCGAGCCGCGGCTAAAAGCGCGAACCCCAGAGACAGGCGGGAGACGCTAGGGCTGCTGCTGCCGCCACCGGGGGGGCCTGTGTGCGAGCACAGGTCACTCTCCACACCCCTCTTCCGCGGAGCCTGTGCAGCCCGCCACTGCCAGGCTCCCGGGATTCAGGGACAACTTCCCCGGGAGTACACACGGCGGGTCTCAGGCTGGTGCAACATCACGCCGGCCTCTGCCGCAATGTCGCGCTGCCTCTGCCGCCGCAGGCCCGCCCCGCACGCAGTGCCCCTCCTTCCCCCATCCCCCAACCCCCGGCCTGAGTGAGCCGGAGACCCCAATCAGCGGCTCCTTTAACCCCGACCTGTCTGAGCGAAAAAACAGACGCCCTCCAGCGACCTACACGCAGAGGCAGGGCCAAATCCAAAGCTGAGCTCCTGTGAGCTGTGAGAACAAAGAAGAGAAAGGGAAATCTCTCCCAGCAGCCACAGAAGCAGCGGATTAAAGCTCCACAATCAACTTGATATACCCTGCATCTGTGGAATACCAGAATAGACAAGGAATGATCCCAAATTGAAGAGGTGGAATTTAGGAGCGAGATCTATGATTTTTTTCCCTTTTCCTCTTTTTGTGAATGTGTACGTGTATGCTTCTGTGTGAGATCTTGTCTGTATACTCTTGCTTCCACCATTTGTCCTAGGGCTCTATCCGTCCATGGTTTTAAAAAAAAAATTTTTTTTTTCTTAATAATTAATTTTAATTGTAATAACTTTATTATACTTTACCTTCGTTCTTTCTTTCTTTCTTTCCTCCCTTCCTTCCCTCCTTTAGACAATGAATCACCCCAAATTGAGGAGGTGGTCTCTGAGAGCAAGATTTATGATTTTTCCCCCTTTACCTCTCTTTGTGAAGGTGTATGTGTATGCTTCTGTGTAAGATTTTCTCTGTATAGCTTTGCTTCCAACATTTGTCCTAAGGTTCTATCCGTCCCTTTTTTTTTCTAAATATTTTTTAATTCAATAACTATATTATACTTTATTTTATTTTTACTGTATCTTCTTTCTGTCTTTTTTCCTTCTTTCCCTCCTTCCTTCCTTCCTCCCTCCCTCCCTCCTTTCTTTCCTTCTTTGCTTCTTTCTTCCTTCCTTCCTTTCCTCCTTTCCTCCTTTCTTTCCTCATACTTCTACTAATTCTCTCTACAGTTTCTCCTTCTTTCCCTCCTTCCTTCCTTCCTTCCTCCCTCCCTCCCTCCTTTCCTTCCTTCTTTGCTTCTTTCTTCCTTCCTTCCTTTCCTCCTTTCCTTCTTTCTTTCCTCATACTTCTACTAATTCTCTCTACAGTTTCTCCTTCTTTCCCTCCTTCCTTCCTTCCTTCCTCCCTCCCTCCCTCCATCCTTTCTTTCCTTCTTTGCTTCTTTCTTCCTTCCTTCCTTTCCTCCTTTCCATCTTTCTTTCCTCGTACTTCTACTAATTCTCTCTACTTTTTCTCCCTTTTATTCTGAGCCGTGTGGATGAAAGGCTCTTGGTGCTCCAGCCCAGGAGTCAGGGCTCTGCCTCTGAGGTAGGAGAGTGAACTTCAGGATGCTGGTCAACAAGAGACCTCCCAACTCCACATATTATTAAACGGTGGAAATATCCCAGAGACCTCCATCTTAACACCAGCACCCAGCTTCACTCAGCGACCAGCAAGTCACAGTGCTGGACAACCTATGCCAAACAACTAGCAAAACAGGAACACAACCCCACCCATTAGCAGAGAGGCTGCCTAAAATCATAATAAGGCCACAGACACCCCAAAACACACCACCAGACGTGAACCTGCCCACTAGAGAGACAAGATCCAGCCTCATCCAGCACAACACAGGCACTAGTCCCCTCCACCAGGAAGCCTACACAACCCACTGAAACAATCTTAGCCACTGCAGACAGACATCAAAAACAACGGGAACTACGAACGTGCAGCCTGCAAAAAGGAGACCCCAAACACAGTAAGATAAGCAAAATGAGAAGACAGAAAAACACACAGCAGATGAAGGAGCAAGATAAAAACCCACCAGACCTAACAAATGAAGAGGAAATAGGCAATCTACCTGAAAAAGAATTCAGAATGATGATCGTAAGGATGATCGGAAATCTTGGAAGTAGAATGGACAAAATGCAAGAAACAGTTAACAAGGACCTAGAAGACAAAAATATGAAACAAGCAATAATGAACAACGCAATAAATGAAATTAAAAGTACTCTAGATAGGATCAATAGCAGAATAACTGAGGCAGAAGAACGGAAAAGTGACCTGGAAGATAAAGTAGTAGAAATAACTACTGCAGAGCAGAATAAAGAAAAAAGAATGAAAAGAACTGAGGACAGTCTCAGAGACCTCTGGGACAACATTAAACACACCAACATTCGAATTATAGGGGTTCCAAAAGAAGAAGAAAAAAAGAAAGGGACTGAGAAAAATCTTTGAAGAGATTATAGTTGAAAACTTCCCTAATATGGGAAAGGAAATAGTTAATCAAGTCCAGGAAGCACAGAGTCCCATACAGGATAAATACAAGGAGAAATACACCAAGACACATATTAATCAAACTGTCAAAAATTAAATACAAAGAAAGCATATTAAAAGCAGCAAGGGAAAAACAACAAATAACACACAAGGGAATCCCCATAAGGTTAACAGCTGATCTCTTAGCAGAAACCCTACAAGCCAGAAGGGAGTGGCAGGACATACTGAAAGTAATGAAGGAGAAAAACCTGCAACCAAGACTACTCTACCCAGCAAGGATCTCATTCAGATTTGATGGAGAAATTAAAACCTTTACAGACAAGCAAAAGCTGAGAGAGTTCAGCACCACCAAACCAGCTTTACAACAAATGCTAAAGGAACTTCTCTAGACAAGAAACACAAGAGAAGGAAACGACCTATAATAACGAACCCAAAACAATATAGAAAATGGGAATAGGAACATACATATCGATAATTACCTTAAATGTAAATGCACTAAATGCTCCCAACAAAAGACACAGATTGGCTGAATGGATACAAAAACAAGACCCTTATATATGCTGTCTACAAGAGACCCACGTCAGACCTAGAGACACATACAGACTGAAAGTAAGGGGATGGAAAAAGATATTCCATGCAAATGGAAACCAAAAGAAAGCTGGAGTAGCAATTCTCATATCAGACAAAATAGACTTTAAAATAAGGACTATTAAAAGGGACAAAGAAGGACACTACATAATGATCAAGGGATCGATCCAAGAAGAAGATATAACAATTGTAAATATTTATGCACCCAACATAGGAGCACCTCAATACATAAGGCAAATACTAACAGCCATAAAAGGGGAGATCGACAGTAACACATTCATAGTAGGGGACTTTAACACCCCACTTTCACCCATGGACAGATCATCCAAAATGAAAATAAATAAGGAAACACAAGCTTTAAATGATACATTAAACAAGATGGACTTAATGGATATTTATAGGACACTCCATCCAAAAACAACAGAATACACATTTTTCTCAAGTGCTCATGGAACATTCTCCAGGATAGATCATATCTTAGGTCACAAATCAAGCCTTGGTAAATTTAAGAAAACTGAAATTGTATCAAGTATCTTTCCTGACCACAACGCCATGAGAATAGATATCAATTACAGGAAAAGATCAGTAAAAAATACAAACACATGGAGGCTAAACAATACACTACTTAATAATGAAGTGATCACTGAAGAAATCAAAGAGGAAATCAAAAAATACCTAGAAATAAATGACAATGGAGACACAACGACCCAAAACCTATGGGATGCAGCAAAAGCAGTTCTAAGGGGGAAGTTTATAGCAATACAAGCCCACCTTAAGAAGCAGGAAACATCTCGAATAAACAACCTAACCTTGCACCTCAAGCAATTAGAGAAAGAAGAACAAAAAAACCCCAAAGCTAGCAGAAGGAAAGAAATCATAAAAATCAGATCAGAAATAAATGAAAAAGAAATGAAGGAAACGATAGCAAAGATCAATAAAACTAAAAGCTGGTTCTTTGAGAAGATAAACAAAATAGATAAACCACTAGCCAGACTCATCAAGAAAAAAAGGGAGAAGACTCAAATCAATAGAATTAGAAATGAAAAAGGAGAAGTAACAACTGACACTGCAGAAATAAAAAAAATCATGAGAGATTACTACAAACAACTGTATGCCAATAAAATGGACAATCTGGAAGAAATGGACAAATTCTTCGAAATGCACAACCTGCGAAGACTGAATCAGGAAGAAATAGAAAATATGAACAGACCAATCACAAGCAGTAAAATTGAAACTGTGATTAAAAATCTTCCAACAAACAGAAGCCCAGGACCAGATGGCTTCACAGGTGAATTCTATCAAACGTTTAGAGAAGAGCTAAGACCTATCCTTCTCGAACTCTTCCAAAATATAGCAGAGGGAGGAACACTCCCAAATTCCTTCTACGAGGCCACCATCACCTTGATACCAAAACCAGACAAGGATGTCACAAAGAAAGAAAACTACAGGCCAATATCACTGATGAACATAGATGCAAAAATCCTCAACAAAATACTAGCAAACAGAATCCAGCAGCACATTAAAAGGATCATACACCATGATCAAGTGGGGTTTATTCCAGGAATGCAAGGATTCTTCAATATACGCAAATCTATCAATGTGATAAGCCATATTAACAAATTGAAGGAGAAAAACCATATGATTATCTCAATAGATGCAGAGAAAGCTTTCGACAAAATTCAACACCGATTTATGTTAAAAACCCTCCAGAAAGTAGGCATAGAGGGAACTTTCCTCAACATAATAAAGGCCATATATGACAAGCCCACAGCAAACATCATCCTCAATGGTGAAAAACTGAAAGCATTTCCACTAAGATCAGGAACAAGACAAGGTTGCCCACTCTCACCACTCTTATTCAACATAGTTTTGGAAGTTTTAGCCACAGCAATCAGAGAAGAAAAGGAAATAAAAGGAATCCAAATCGGAAAAGAAGAAGTAAAGCTGTCACTGTTTGCAGATGACATGACACTATACATAGAGAATCCTAAAGATGCTACCAGAAAACTACTAGAGCTAATCAATGAATTTGGTAAAGTAGCAGGATACAAAATTAATGCACAGAAATCTCTGGCATTCCTATATACTAATGATGAAAAATCTGAAAGTGAAATCAAGAAAACACTCCCATTTACCATTGCAACAAAAAGAATAAAATATCTAGGAATAAACCTACCTAAGGAGACAAAAGACCTGTATGCAGAAAATTATAAGACACTGATGAAAGAAATTAAAGATGATACAAATAGATGGAGAGATATACCATGTTCTTGGATGGGAAGAATCAACATTGTGAAAATGACTCTACTACCCAAAGCAATCTGAACATTCAATGCAATCCCTATCAAACTACCACTGGCATTTTTCACAGAACTAGAACAAAAAATTTCGCAATTTTTATGGAAATACAAAAGACCCCGAATAGCCAAAGCAATGTTGAAAACGAAAAAAGGAGCTGGAGGAATCAGGCTCCCTGACTTCAGACTATACTACAAAGCAACAGTAATCAAGACAGTATGGTACTGGCACAAAAACAGAAAGATAGATCAGTGGAACAGGATAGAAAGCCCAGAGATAAACCCACACACATATGGACACCTTATCTTTGATAAAGGAGGCAGGAATGTACAGTGGAGAAAGGACAGCCTCTTCAATAAATGGTGCTGGGAAAACTGGACAAGTACATGTAAAAGTATGAGATTAGATCACTCCCTAACACCATACACAAAAATAAGCTCAAAATGGATTAAAGACCTAAATGTAAGGCCAGAAACTATCAAACTCTTAGAGGAAAACATAGGAAGAACACTGTATGACATAAATCACAGCAAGATCCTTTCTGACCCACCTCCTAGAGTAATGGAAATAAAAACAAAAATAAACAAATGGGACCTAATGAAACTCCAAAGCTTTTGCACAGCAAAGGAAACCATAATCAAGACCAAAAGACAACCCTCAGAATGGGAGAAAACATTTGCAAGTGAAGCAACTGACAAAGGATTAATCTCCAAAATTTACAAGCAGCTCATGCAGCTCAATAACAACAAAACAAAAAACCCCATCCAAAAATGGGCAGAAGACCTAAATAGACATTTCTCCAAAGAAGATATACAGAATGCCAACAAACACATGAAAGAATGCTCAACATCATTAATCATTAGAGAAATGCAAATCAAAACTACAATGAGATATCATCTCACACCAGTCAGAATGGACATCATCAAAAAAATCTAGAAACAATAAATGCTGGAGAGGGTGTGGAGAAAAGGGGACACTCTTGCACTGCTGGTGGGAATGTGAATTGGTTCAGCCACTATGGAGAACAGTATGGAGGTTCCTTAAAAAACTACAAATAGAATTACCATATGACCCAGCAATCCCACTACTGGGCACATACACCGAGAAAACCAAAATTCAAAAAGAGTCATGTACCAAAATGTTCATTGCAGCTCTATTTACAATAGCCTGGAGATGGAAACAACCTAAGCGCCCATCATCGGATGAATGGATAAAGAAGATGTGGCACATATACACAATGGAATATTACTCAGCCTTAAAAAGAAATGAAATTGAACTATTTGTAATGAGATGGATAGACCTAGAGTCTGTCGTACAGAGTGAAGTAAGTCAGAAAGAAAAAGACAAATACCGTATGCTAACACATATATATGGAATTTAAGGGAAAAAAATGTCATGAAGAACCTAGGGGTAAGACAGGAATAAAGACGCACACCTACTGGAGAAAGGACTTGAGGATACGGGGAGGGGGAAGGGTGAGTTTTGACAAGGCGAGAGAGAGTCATGGACATATACACACTAACAAACGTAGTAAGGTAGATAGCTAGGGGGAAGCAGCCGCAAGGCACAGGGATATTAGCTCGGGGCTTTGTGACAGCCTGGAGGGGTGGGATGGGGAGAGTGGGAGGGAGGGAGATGCAAGAGGGAAGATATATGGGAACATATGTATATGTATAGCTGATTCACTTTGTTATAAAGCAGAAACTAACACACCATTGTAAAGCAATTATACCCCAATAAAGATGTTTAAAAAAAAAGTGAACTTAAATATTTTGAAAATAAAATTAGTGGCATAAGGTTGATCTTTCAGAGAAGGCCATTTCATATATATGTATGTAGGTATATGATGAATAAATAGGCCTCAGTTTTTCCCTATAACACAAAGAAGTTAAATTAGACTATGACAAACTTTTCTGCAAAGGACTACATAGAAAATTTGTTAGGCTTTGTGGGCCATATATTTAGTCACATTCTTCTTCTTTTTCCCCCTTTTACAACCCTTTTAAATGTAAAAACCGGGGACTTCCCTGGTGCTCCAGTGGTTACTACTCTGTGCTCCCAATGCAGGGGGCCAGGGTTCAATCCCTAGTCAGGGAACTATATCCTGCATGCCTCAACTAAGACCCGGGGCAGCCAAATAAATGAATTAAATAAAATAAATAAATATTAAATAAATATAAAAATTATCCTAAGCTCAAAGGTCATAAAAAACTACAAGCCAGATTTGGCCTGCAAGCCATAGTTTGTCTAATTCTAAACTGGATAATCACTAGCACCCCTTCTAGCTATGCTAGTCTATGATTCTAGGCTTCTGTCTTTAGCAGCTGATACCTACTGCCTCTGCCCAGGAAGGTCTCATCCTTTCACATAAGTATTCAAATGCCAACGTCACTGTTATCCCCTGCCCCAGGAAGTGTGGTGAAAATATCTAAATGGTTCTGTGCTCACCTGCATCCTTTTGGGCCATTGAATACTCAGGTATCTGTATTTTCACTGTTCCCAAAAGATGCTCTCTTCTCATGGTTTTCTATCTTACTTGTGAGAAGCAGCTTCTGCCAGGCCAGAGGTGTGAGGTGGCAGGTAAGGATTACCTTTCTAAAATACAAATATGATAATATCACTCTACTGTTTAAAAGTCCTTACTGACAGTCATCACCTTCAGGGCAGAGGCTATACTTCTCAAACATGGCATTTAAGGACCATCACAATCTAACTCCACCTGGCTTTTCAGCCTTGTCTCTCATGACTTTCCTCAACTGCTTTATCCACTACCAAGCCCAGTATACTCATAGTACCCAAACTTGTCATGCATTGGGTGCTTTATATTTTTGCATAGTAGTAAACCACTCACTTTGCCTATGATGGGGTTCAGAATATGCTACTCCAAAATATGGCACCTTGGCATATGGAATATTTTAGGGTGAAGGAATTTGAGAAATGGCAGGTACAGGGACTCTCTAACTTCCCCTTATTTGCTGAATCAGGCCATAAAACCCTCTTGTGAGAGGTATCCTCTCCATACCCAAAGAAAAGGAGCATCCTTACCTCTGAAGATGAGAATCTGAAGACACAAACCTGTTTCCCCCAGTTTACTACCCTTACCTCAATACTCTTTTGTCCTACTGCATTTTCCCATGACTTTCTACCCTTCATCAAATTTAGTATAAATATGGTCAGGTTTAACTGTTTCTTTGGGTCTTCATTTCCTTATGAAGGCTCCTGTGTCATGTAAAGCATATATTAAATATATTAAATACATTTGTATGCTTTTTTCCTGTTAATCTGTCTTTGTCATTTTAATTTTCAGGTCCAGCCCCAGACCCTAAGAGGATCAAGGAAAAGTTTTTCCTTCCTATACCTATAATCGGCTTCCTTTTTATCATGCTCTTGAGATCTTTCCTTCATAGGCCACAACCTCTTTGAAGCCTTCATTGCCCCCATGCTTGGGAAGAATTTACTCCCTCTTTGTGTACCTTTATGATCATATTCCTACTTAGTTATACAATGAAATCATACCTTATGTGGGGAGTGGAAGTCTAAAAATATAAGAAAAAGGAAAACCTCACATTAGTTTCAAATTCACCTTGAAAATAAATGTCTTAGGAAGGTTATCCCTCAGGCTGATAGTAGGTGAAATAGTTAGTTGCCTTGCATGTAGGGACCAAGTTGTATAAAAAATATAACCCTTAAACTTGAGAATCACAGACAGCACAGGGAGATGTTCACACTGTGAGAGGTAAGTGGGAACCTACACTGAGGGAATTGCAGTTTCCTGTCTTTCATTATCATACTAATTATAGGGCCTTGCTCACTTAATGGATTAGTGGACAAGCCAAATTGGATTAGTGCACCAGCCAAATTCTCTCTCTCTCTCACTCTCTCACTCAACTTATCTACTTAAATATACTTTAAATATGCACTATGTAGCCTGCTTTCTCCTTCTAACTTGAGATTATAAGATTCTTGTGGGCAGGAATTATGTCTTCTTCACTTTGGATCCTTAGTACTTATCTACTATGACATCTCCTGGGTGCTCACAGGTGGAGCATTATAGAAGCTCATTAAATGTGAAATGGGATTGAATTCCATGTTCCTTCAGTGTTTTCTTCTTATTTCTTTTAGTCCCTAACAAATTAATTCAACATAATTTGCTGATGGGGTGGTGGACAATCTTAAGTGGAGAAAAGGAAACTCTGCAGCAGGTCTTTCCAAAGTAGCCCAGTGATAGTTCAGTTTTGCAAAATGTAAATGACACAATGCTACTTTCTTTCCAACCACAGGCCATATCAAATAATTAGATAAGGAATTAGATGAGACCAAAATTGAGTCCATTTTAATTTGTCAATAAGGCCTTCTTACCCCTTTCATGATTAAAATCAAGGAGTAAACCTGCTGAACATCATTATACTTCTTGGCAGTCCAATAACAAAGCTTTCTAAATACTTTGGACCTCAAGTCCTCTTAATTCATCCAGTCCTTCACATTACTATCCATATGAAATTAATCTCAAATCTGTAAAACTTTTGATAGTTTATCAATACCTTTCCGAATAGCAGGAGAATTTTTATTATTTTTTCTTCCAGTACTGAAATGAAGGACTTTCTGATATAGAATCATCTACTGAACTGCTCAGGGAATGAATTACATGTTGACATTTTGTAAGAATTTTATTTTTCCACTTCTTTCTTTTCTTTTCAGAATTCCATGCACTCTCTTTTTTTTTTTTTTTTTTTTTTTGCGGTACGCAGGGCTCTCACTGTTGTGGTCTCTCCCGTTGTGGAGCACAGGCTCTGGACGCGCAGGCTCAGCAGCCATGGCTCACGGGCCCAGCCGCTTTGCGGCATGTGGGATCCTTCTGGACCGGGGCACAAACCCGTGTCCCCTGCATCGGCAGGCAGACTCTCAACCACTGCGCCACCAGGGAAGCCCCCATGTTGACATTTTAAGTAGGCAAAGTATTCTGTCCTCTTATCGGTTTTAAGGACTTTGACTTCAAAAACACCATGAGTGATTCAGGAGACGGAGGCTCTCTCATGTTTCTATGACTCTCTGATTCTTGGTCAGATGGTTATACATGAGAATATATTTTGGCTGCCAAAGAATATTCTCCCATAAACAATGTTCAAAAACAGTTTAATAATTAAAGCACTAAATATTAAATAAATAGATGAATACATATGAAAGATATAAATATATAAACATGACTTAATAATTAATTCTTAGTATTTTCGGTTGGTTTCTCCCTAGTGCAACTCAATCAGAGGGAAAGGATATAGCTGAGTCAAAACTCATGTAAAAAACTAAATGACTCCTTTCACACATAGCCTTAGCTTAGCTCTGTCTATATCCCCACTCTTCAACCTCTTCTGCTGTTGGACTAGTAGATTGTGTGACAAACGATAAGCTGGTTAACGTTTGTTCTGTGATCAAGTCTAACATAAGTCCAGGTCTTTCTGAGGTCATTCAGTAAGCAGGTTGAAGAGAAGGGATGCAAACCCAAGTTGCTCTGATTACACAGCCTGAGCTCTTAGATGCTCTATACTGTCTACCCTATCTCCCTTTGTTTCCTGGTTCTCTAAAGTCAATCAAGCCTGTATAGAACACATGATGATTCTAATCTGCCATGATATATAAAGATAGTCATATAAGTGACTGGTTTGGTTCCTTCCTGTTCTGGAACTAGGCCAGTGTGTCACAGCATATTGGACTGACAAATGGTCTTTCACATTTGATTAGGTTGCATGTGCTAGGCAACATGGACAATGAAATGATGATGTTAAAGCACATTTTTGTTTCCCCTTTATTAAGGATTTGACAGACTAGCATCCAAATAGCTATAATGCAAAGCAAAAACATAGGGTTGTAAATGTCTAAGGAATGTAAAATCATAATGCTGGAATACTTAATACACAATTCAAAGACAAAGGTACGTTAAAAGGTTTGTAGCGAGAATTATCTAGTAAGGAACTGGTGAAAAGAAAAAATGTTTCTCTTGGGTGCTTTTGGGATTGATGATAGGAAAAGCTGGGAAACAAATTACCATGAGTCTCCCTTTGTATGACAGGAAACACATACTCTTTTTTTAAGAACAGCAGGGAGTGGATCTTCTTTTGCCAGTGCTTCAGGGGTCTACCTAGAACTATTGTTTAACCCAGTGGTTAGAAAGTTTGGATCATCGTTATTTAAGTCTATTTCCTACAAAGCTACTCTATAGAAAAATGGATCGACCAAATGCAAACCTTGTTTTTCTTTTTAACAAGCAGTCACGTTGTAGAATGCTATTAACTGTCAGAGGAAACAAAATGACTATGCTGACTGTGCTACAGTTTTCAGACATAAACATAGTATTCAAATCTGCAGACCCTGATGATTTTTATTCCAAGTTTCTATAAAAATTAGGTCAAAGTTATTGTGGGACCATACCAGTAGTATATTTATACATTTTCTCCAAGAGGAAAGTGATGATACTAGAAATGATAGGCATCTAAGTTTAGCTTCTTTACCTGTATATATATTTTTTAAAAATTCAGTTTGTCCTCAAATCTATTTGTAGGCAAATTAAATAGGAAAAGAAATGAACTAAAAGCCATAATAGCTTTGTGAAAACCAAATCCTATCAGAGTAAACTTACCTCTTTCTGCAGCAGATCCAATAGACTAAAATAGGGTTTTTTTTTTTTTTTTGAGGTTTTCAATTCCACCCTGCTAATATAACCATCAGTGAAATGGGAAAGTGTGGTATGAACTATATAGCTATTAAACTGGACCACAGTTGGCTCTAGCATCATGTTTAGAAAGTGTCATAAATCCAGGAAATATAATAATTAGGGGTTCAAAGCTTCCAGTTCAGAATTTTAGAAAAATGACTCTTCTGAGACTTTTAACACCATCATTACTAATTAGGCTAGAAATTAAAAGATTATACCTGTACTTCCAAACAGGTCAGAATTTTGACATACATAAACAAAAATGATCAAAGAATAATAGAGAGGAATGGATAAGCAAAACAAATGGACTTTCAGATTTTGCACTTAACAGGAATTCAATAACATCTGTTGATAGATTTAATTTATGTGTTTTGGTGTCATAGCTGTTGATCATTCATTCATTTCACACATATTTAGAGAGGCCTTAGTATGTGCCAAGAACTATTTTAGGTGCTGGAGATCCAGAGGTATCTATTAGGAAATGGGGCTTGTCTTTATTATTTTTCTCCACCTTTTTGATGTTAGATGCTGCAGAACTTTGCTAATATCTTTATGTAGCATTAATTCTAGTTTGTCATTCAAGCAATAAAAACCCAGAACATGAACAAAAATCATATATTTATAGATTTCACCCCTAAGATAGCCACTGGGCTCATTAATATGATATTGCTATCTCTGAAGATGTTAAAAAAATTATTTGGGACTGAATAATCCTTGATACTTTTAGCTGAGCCAGTAGTATACCTTCAGCCCTGTAATAAACTCATATCAAATCAGGTGTATACAAGATGTTAAAGATTTCTTCCAACTCTGTTGTCACTTCTACATGACGTAAGCATTTTCCAATTGTACTAAATTGTTTGACCCAAAATCATGGTCTTCTACTGTTTCTTTTCACTTGCCTCCTGGGCAAGTCAGAGGCTGGGAGAGAAGTAATCATTTAAGATTTCAAATACAGATAATGCATTTTATGGAGTGTAACATGGTCTTAAACATATCCACAGATCTGTAGACCCATCCCTCTAGATGTGTTCCTGCTCAGAGACAAAAAAGACGTCCTCAGACCCATGGTGAACAACCATCCCAGATTGCCCAGGCCTGTCCCAATTTTAGCACTGGAACTCCCACAACAGGGGACACCTTTCAATCCTAGGCAGAAGAGGACAGTCAGTGACATTAAATGCCACTAAGTCTTATCTTGACAAAAATTTTTGTCAGAGTATGAGATAGGATTCCACAGGTTAGGACCACTTTTTACCATTAGTGAGTTAACTACATTTACCGGGATGGCAGGAGGGAGGGAGGCAATCTAACTCTGATAATTTTTGTAACAGCTCTTATCACCTTTATCAATTTGTTTCTCTTCTTATGTACACATACCATCATTATAGTCATTGTGAACTCTTTTTGCAATTCTTGTATGTAGGCCAGTTCACAACAAATTTATAGTTGAAATGTTTTTTTTAACAAGTTTTGTTTTGCCATCAAGAACCTGATTTTAACAATTTAGGATCTATTTTAATTCTTCATAAATCACACACATATACACACGTGTAACCATAATATATATATGAGATCAGTTATATATATATATGTATCATATGCATATATTCATTTATATGTTAATTTATAGTATCAATCAACTCTTCCTTACATTTTCACCTATTTTTTTAAATAAGGTAAAAGAAAATATGAGCATTGTTCACTACACCAAGTGAAAGACCTAATCAAAATTTGAAGTTTGGTACATACCCGGACATTTATAGCAAGGCATTTCCAGATCAAATGTGTCTGCTTTTAAGTGAACAAAATCCTAGGCTTCGTCCCAGCATTGATTAACAGGAGGAGTTAGAATGGATTTTTGTCTACAATTTAACTATAACAGCAAAAAGATTTTGAGTGTTTTTGTGGCAGAATGCCATGCTTAGTAACTAGGGTATTCTAAAGGCCCTCAACTGATAATTGATTTTTCAAAGTTATGAACCACTCTGAAAGTCCTTCAATCCACCATTTCCCAGCAACTGGCAGAGTCAGAGATCCACCAGGCACAGAAGATTCCTGTGTTGAATATTACGGTATAGTTGCAGAGCCAGATTAACTCTACTGGTACATACAGCCTTGACCTTCACAGTGATCCATAGGAAATCAAGAAAAGCTAGAAAATATTAGAAAAATATTTTAATACTTAATCATTTTCTCAGTTTGCTCTAACTCTCAGGACACACACAGCAAAGTAAAAAAGATAACCAACCATCAAGACTCCAATTACAAAAATAAATAAATAAAATAAATTTTTAAAAAATAAAAGGGGCTTTCCTGGTGGCACAGTGGTTAAGAATCTGCCTGCCAATGTAGGGGACACAGCTTCGAGCCCTGGTCAGGAAGATCCCACATGCCGCAGAGAACTAAACCCGTGCGCCACAATTACAGAGCCTGCACTCTAGAGCCCGCAAGCCACAACTACTGAAGCCCATGTGCCTACAGCCCGTACTCTGCAATAAGAGAAGCCACTGCAATGAAAAGCCCGCACACCGCAATGAAGAGTAGCCCCTGCTCTCTGCAGCTAGGGAAAGCCCTTGCGCAGCAACAAAGACCCAACACAGCCAAAAATAAATAAATTAAATAAATTAATTAAAAAAAAAAAACTCCAATTATACTTGACTTATCCTTAGGAGAAAAAAGTTTGGTAAAAGTATGATAGGAGACAACAAAGAGTTCATTTTGTCTTTCTTATAAATTCTTTCTATTAATTTTAGGTTATATTCATAATCCCAGAACTAAAAGTCAACATCAGTGTTAAATAAATGTGAAAGGAATTTTCAGCAAAATTTGGAAGCAATTTGGGGGTCAGGAGAACCAAAGTCGAGTCTATTGCACTCCAGGAATTTAGGGATGAAATGAGATTTATTGATTTGAGATACATATTCAAAAAATGTTATTGTTACTTTGAATTATAGATGCAGAGAAATGCTGAAGGCTAAAGAGGCAGGTGTGGGGTCAGCATTGCAGACATTATACCATGTATTTACCACACGTACCCGTGATCATAATATGGATTACTGAACTGCTTAAAATTAATAAAAAAAATATATATCTACTTTCTGTCCAAAATTTAAATAGAAGTCAGATTGACTGCATAAATATATTTTTTAAAAAATGCTAGCTTAAATATCATCTACATCACCAAGTTTTATGCAGATGACCCAAGGCACTTTATCAGTACATTTACCAATCATCATAAATTAACCAGAACACCAGGTACCGGAACAAATTAAAAGGCACAACTTTAATAACCTAATGATACATTCATACGTCTGATTTTGATGATGCAGCATTATGCGAGAAGTAAAATTGAGCTGCTTCATTTCAGTTTGCACTTATACCTCTGATATTTGTTAGCATTCCCTTCAGTTTCCACACTGAAATCATTAAAAGAGCTCTTAAAATCAATGAGACTGTTTGATTTGTATATCAACCTACTCTGTAGTAGAAGAAAGATAATAATATTCAGTAATCTCAAAATTCTTTAAATTCATTGATTTAAAAGTAGTCTAACTATATCTTATCCCCCTGTGGTTTGGTCTTGAGAATTTTTATCGAACTGAAAAACATGCATTTTCACTTCCATTGTTGCCCATATTTGCTTTAATATGGGTCACCTCAAAGGTTTCTTATCTTCCCTAACAAATCATTATGGATTTATCCTCCACAATTTATTAAAACTCTTCTTGAACGTATTTATGTTTTGGAGTTAGTCATTTATCATTCTAATTACTATCATAGATTTACTACCTGCTTCATGAAAAGATCTTAATTTGCTCTTAAATTAGCCATCTTCAACTGCAATATTGCTCTTGGCTCTAATTTTTATGGGATTTGTTTAAAAAAGCCCCAATTCACCAACCTGTATATTTCATAATGTTAAAAACTATAATCAAGTCCCTATATTCAGAAGTTTTCATTTTGGTAAACATAACCTAAATGTACTATAATTTTTAGACTCTTTCTGATGTTCTTAGGCCCAGAGTACTAAGGTGGTTATTTGTATTTAGCAGTATCTCTTCACATTGGGATGGTGAAACTGAGGTATGGAGAAGAGAAGTAGTATTATGAGCATGGACACCAAATCAGTTTTGCTGCCAAGAATAGGATCTGGGCTTAGATGTTCAATCTAAGGAAGAGAAATTCCTAAGCATGGGTCTTTCTGGCTGTGTCAGAATCATTGGGGATTAAGGGTGCTGGAGCAAATACAGATTCCATGCACATAACACCAAAGATTTTGATTCAGTAAGTCTGGGTAAAGCCCAGAAATCCTGATTTTTAATGAGCTCTCATATTAATTCTGATGAGCATCCAAGTGTGGGAAAACATTGATATAGTATATCATTGGTGTCAACTAAAATATGGTAAGGGGTAATGATGTTGTGCTATTTTCCAGGACTCAGCCTCCACTGTACTGTCTCCAATATCTCCAACTCATAGCATGTTGAGCCATTCTCTGGGAAATTAAAAAAATAATTGAATAACATTACTGTGGTTTTACTGATCTTTCATACAATGATTTAAGATATGTAATGTACAACATGAGTTATATCTAGCCTTTTGAAGAGTGTATCTCATTTTTTACAGAAGATTCATCTTTTGCATTGGAAGCTCCATTGTAATACATATCCCAGTGTTTTATTTTCATGAAATGTCTGTGTCAACTGAAGACATGTAAATCAGCACATATTGTGCTCTAGCACAGCTGAATTAGAAACCCATTAAGGGCTGGAATTACGGAAATGATGACCTAGTCTTCAGTACAGCTCCACTAGTCCCTACCTCCAGCTGTTGTGTATCCAAGCTATGGCAGGAACATTTGAGTATGATCTTGAGAGAACTTCAAAAAGTTAAGAAAGCTTTGACCCAAATGATTTAGTTTGGTTTTAAATAATTGTGTAGGGGGTGTGTGTGCACACACACGTGTGAGCGTGTGTGTGTGTGTGTGTGTGTGTGTGTATGTGTGAAGGGAGAGCAGGGGAGAAACACAGAGAGGGGAAGAGAGACTGAGAATGAAGCACTGTAAACTTTTCTTCAAGCTCACATCCGGAATAGTGATGAATAAAGAACAGCATAATTCACTGATGAAATCAAGTTGTATTTCATTCAATTAGGCACATGTAACTCTTGCTTTTGGATTTTTGTTTATTTTTCAAAGGTGGTGACTGTCAATGCACTGTTTTTTAATTTATAATATCAGAAAAAAATAATTGTGTTATAGAATTGATGATCTTGTTGGGAAAAACCTCCCTTGATAATCTAAACTAAGAGGGCGTGATGCTGGGGGAGTGCATTTTGTTGTTGTTGTTACAAAAGAGAAAATTGTTCTTTCAGCTATAGCAATAGTGTCTAACAGCAACTGCTTCCTGTGAAATTGTTCCAAGCACATTTCCATAAAGAAGGGTTCTATTGTACTCCTTATATTCCAACTCCATCTACATTCTACTCCAGGCCTTGGTGTGCTTTTCCCCCCAACAATTTGGCTATTTAATGTTTGTACAGGCCTATAATTGTTCTGATAGCATCAAGCCAATCAATCATAGAATTATTCATTAGGATATCTGCAATCAGGGCAGTGTCAAAGTGAACTATATTCATTTTGCTACTAAACATGGCAAATTAAACTCTTATTGTAATGATGGCATTAAAGTGAATGGTGTGCAGTTATATTTTTTTCTCACCATTGCATTATTTTTACTAGAGAAGATAGTAAACATGGGTTTTACTGACTTTAAGACTGGAGCAGAGCTGAAAGAAAGAGGGCAGGGGTATTTATATTTCCACGTGAAAAGCCCCTTATATGGCATTGATGGAAAACAAGTCAGTAAACATTACATTTTAGCAAAATAAGAATGCATGAGCCTATTTTCCATTTATAGTCAGCCTATGACCATGTGTCAGCACAAAAAATAGATGAATGTAGGTGCACTGAGTACTCCAACAGCAACACAAATCCCACAGAAACAAATTGCTAGTTATAACCGAAGAAAAATAATTCACATGCTTACATATTTCCCTCCTGCAAAAAAATGTGCTCTTTTCAAAATTAAGGTTAATACAATATTTTTTCATGGAAAAACTACACCATAACCTTTCATAAATTTGCCTAATATAAAAGGTCATCAGTGGAAAGTGGAAAATTGAATAGCATTGATAAGAATAATTCTTTAGTGTTTTGTCCTGTTTTTCAAGCACCTAAAAGTCAAATGTTAAATAAAATAGTTAAATAAATAAAAAGAAAAGTTTAAAGTAAGTTAAATTTATCATTTGCAGCTGTCCTTGTCTTGAATTGTTTCAAGATATATTAGGAACTCTCGCTCTCACATTAGAATCATTAAGGACAGTTTAAAACAAATTTTCACAGGAAGAGATATTAACATTTTAGTAAAATTTTAATGGGGGATTTTCACATGAGGCAAAACTGAGGAGAAAGAATTTTTAAAGATGAAACTATTAATTAACCAACAATTTTCTGTTGTTCTGATGTTTCTCAGTAACATTCCCTTTCTTCTAGACTTTGCAATAAGGTCAAAATAACCCTTCATTTATTATACTCTCTTTCTTTCAGTGTCCCAGTTTCTGGACATGATTTCATGATAGAATGGAATAGAAGAAGATCAGTTAGACCATGGAGAATATTCTATTTATCAAAATACATTTGGACAAGAGCCAAATTCACAAGCACGGCTATGAAAATCTTGGCATTATAAAAGTGTTTTAAATACATTTGAAACATCTTCCAGTCTTCACACTATAGCAGTGTTTCTGTAGTTCTGAAAATAATTCTATAAAATGAATACATCTTAAGAATGCTGTTAAGAATATCACATTTATTTATTAGGCACATATTCAGCCAGTAATGAAGCAAATCCAAATTTTCTCAAACACAAGAAATAAAATTTTGTAATTTAATTTAATAAAGGTAAATATCTTCTCAAACAGTATGTTTTTTCAATCATATTTACTCAAAGGCAAAATAAATTATTAATTCTAAAATATTCATTAAGATGAACAACTGAAATATATTATAGACCAATGATCTGAATTGTAAGAAACAAATTTTTTTTGTTTAAATAAAACTATTTCTATTGAGAAATAAAAATATACTTTTTTATTTGTTCACTATCTCTGAAGGAGCCTAAAAGCTGGGTGCGCATACTGTGCAATGAACAAAAATGCCCTTAATCACACTGCAGAGTTGATTTAGTGAAGACATTACTGCTGGTGCAAAAGGGCCCAGACAGACCACTGAGGAAGGTATTGGGTTGTCACTCTTAGAAGAACTCACTGCCTCTGGGCCTGTAATGACTGAGCAAAGCTGTCATCACTTCTACCCCTGCCAAGATGATTTCCACCCAGTTCCTTTTTTGTATCACTTGTTTCCTATTCAAAAGCTAGGGGGAGGGTCATTTGATTAGCAATGTCTAAGTTACGTGCCCAAGTCCTAGCTATACTGAGGCTGGGAAAGGAAGTACCTGGACTTTTCAGCTTCTGTAAGTGGGATGTTAGCTTTGTCTCCTGTGGTGGAGGATTTCATAAACATAAGAAGATAAGGTTAGATCATGAGTGACCAAAACACAATGACAAATGACGACTAAGATACACTATTGCAACTACCTAACATCAGCATACACTGTTCTTTCCATACCTTATTTTATTTAGGATTGCATAGCTCTGACTTTGTGCTAGGCATTTGTCTAAGCATTTCACTGTTATCCCTTAGTATTTGCAGGAAATTTGTTCCAAGACCCCCTGCAGACACTAAAATCTGTGGGTGCTCAAGTCCCTTATATAAAATGGCTTAGTACAGTCAGCCCTTCATATGCACTTGATGAGGAACACACAGATACAGAGGGCTGACTCTATACTTACTCATTTAATTTTAACTATAACCATATCAGGTAAGTACTATGTTTCCCATTTTATGAGTTAGAAAACTGAGGTCAAAAAAGATGAATTTTCTCAAGGTCCCAAACCACTGTATAATACCACATTCTTATGTGATACAACATAATTGTTCTTTATACAACCAAAACTGCCTTATCTCTCCAAAAGATATGCAATGGACTAAATGTTTATGCCCCTCCTCCAAATTCATACGTTGAAATCCTAACCCCCGAAGTGATGGTATTAGGAGATGGGGTCTTCGGGGGTGATTAGGTCATGAGGGCAGAGCCCTTAAAAAAGAGGCTCAAGAGACCTCCCTCGCCCCTATCCATCATGAGGATACAGTGAGAAGACAGGCATCCTGAGGAAGCTGGCTCTCAGCAGACACCAAATCTCCCACTGCCTTGATCTTAGACTCCCCAGCCTCCAGAACCGTGAGAAATAGATTTGTGTGGTTTATAAGCAACCCAGTTTAGTGATATTTTGTTATAGCAACCTGAGTGGACTAAGACAAAACTTTTGGACAACCAAAAGTTCTTATCACTTACTTCATGCAGCTCTAAATCCATGATGTCTTGCTAATGGCCCTTGTTCCTCTCTTTGCATCACGACACTTTCTCAATATTATAATTGGTAAATTTAATGATAACCAAGATACCTCATAAATTTAATGATTATTAACACACCTGGAAAATATTTGGGGAGGTAGAAGTTAGTTAAACTATGCAAAAGCATATAGCACAGTAAGGAAAATGAGGTGGATCAATGCTGTAATCCTCTTTTCTGCATCTAATCACAAAGCCAAAAATGGTATTAACTACTTCCTTGCTCTACTGGCCATTAATCTTCCCTTTTTTCTCAGATAGCACCTCTACTTGCTAGGGCTCTTTACCAGGTCAGGTGAAATATCTAAGCTTAGTGGTTCTGACTGATCAGGATCCCTATATTTTATTTTATCACTGGCCACTGGACATAATAATATTAGAACCTCCTTCATGGATGCTACTTCTGTCTACCTCAGTTGTGTAATGACAACCTTATTCGAGTTAATAATGTAACCCCATTTTTTGCCTGTTTACTCTATGGCCAGTTAACATTTCTTTCACTTTTCAATTCAGTGTAACCTTTATTGGTAGAAATTTTCCTCTTTTGAGTACTGAGATCTTTCGATCAACAAACCCTAGAGTTGCTATATAAGTACTTTATTAGGTGAAATACCATTCCCACTTCCTCCCATTAGTTCCCAGAGCTGTGTAATATGAGTATGGGAGATGTGGTACCATACCTTGATCATTGGTTCATATCAAATACTTCTGTGCATCCCATAGAAGAGTACGTGAATCTCACATGATCAGTTCTCAGTTGGCACAGTGACTGTGCCTCCAAGAAGGCATACTGCTCCACAAATCAATCTATTTCTGGGTGATGGAGTTCATGGAAAAAACAGTGAATCATATGGGAATCAGCTAATTCATTCCCTTCTTTTTATAAAAGGTGAGTTCTTTGATTGAAGGTCATATTGTGTGGGATACTATGAATGTTTATATGGCATTCAGTATAAAAATTATGGTGCTAGGAGAAGCATGATGGGCAAGGAAAACATATCAAATTTTTTTATGCCAGCAAGGGAAACACAGCCCTCTTCATGACAGAGTCCACTGTAACCATGTGTCTCTAGGTGGCTGACTGTGAGAGTCAGCCTTGGTGAGAGAGATTTAATACTATTGATATCAGGCCAAAACTCCATTCCTGCCACTATGGCTATCACCTTATAATAACCTGCAAGCAAGCACTAGGGAGACCGGAGGGAAAAACCCTCACTGTTATTATAAGGTAAGATTACTTTTCTATGATTATTGAAAACCTTTTATTCCAAGGATGACTTTTAGTGGATGTTCACATGGGACACAAACATTCTCACACTTGGTGCCCATTCTGAGAGGCTCATGCAGAAGCCTCTCACTCAAACTTTTTTATCACTAATCCTCCAATCTTTTTCTTTCAAATTCTCTGATCATCCAGCCAAACCATTAGTCACTACCCATGAATAAGTAATGATCCACACCTCAGGTCATATATCCTTCCAGGCAAAGTGGACCGTGAGATATACAGCTTGAGTTTCAGCCAATTGAAAGGAATTCCCTTTGTCAGTGTCTTTCAGGGTAACCTCTAAGTAAGCCTGTAATACTGCAGTAGTCGACTTTTTGCCTAGTGTCAGCACATCATTCAGAGCCATCTATAAACCAGGCTCATTCTTTTTTTCTTCAGTTAGCTGGTCATCAGCAAGTCTCCAGGAAGCCAAAAGTGTCATTTATAAGAAGGATGACAGTGCAATCAAAATAGGCATATTGGGAGTGTGAATCATCCACTCACACAAATTCCTTATGCCTACAGGACCTATTCAAGTCCAATATTGTATATACTACCTCCTCTGAATAGTGGAATGCTGTTGTATGCCCAAGATTATGACTTAGTGGATCAAATAACACCTATCTCATGATGGCTTGCTCAGGTCATATAAGGTGCTTGACGTCCATGGTCAGGTTTTCAGTCTCTACCAGAGCCCAGATCAGCAAGCTAGGAGCTATTTCTCAAAGGAGAAAGGTGATTTGAAAAAAAAATAGCTTTATTCTAAAACCTGTTGGGTCTGCATTGTGGTTCTCCTTGCTACAAAAGGCTTATCCCATGATCCGTCTCTCATCTCAACTTGCCATGGGTACCTTTATTCTGGGTCATATGTTCCAAGTGATAGAGCAACTCGCCTTGCACCCTTCATTTGCTCTGGACCCCTTTATAATTTTTTTTTCCTCCCAGCCCTACAACTCTGGCCTCAGCTGACATAGAGATCTTAAAACCCAATGGAGGAATAATTTTACCTTTGGACCCAACAATGGATCCCATCTCTAAATACTATCTGGATGTTCACTACCTTCAGTTGCAACCAAACACAGAACCAATTCCAGATTTCCCATATTTCTTAGAAGATATTTTGCTGCAACTAATCTTTGCTGGAATAATCTTAATGTCTATATCAGTTAGCATTCTCAGATGCAAGCAACAGAAACCAACTTGGCTAGTTAAGCATACAAGAAGTTTATTCAAGAATATTGAGCAGCTCTCAGAATCCTCAAAAGAGTTAGATAATCTGTAATGAAGAATGTGTAGAAAAAAAAATTGTGCCACAGAATTGGTCCAGTGACAAACCCACTACTACTGTCAATGTTATTGCCTCTGCCACTGGAAACAAATACAGAAATTTACACACCCAGGATACTGGATTATGCCACTAGATTGACAGTGTTGCCTCTAGAAATTGAATTCCTTCATGTCATAAATATGTAATAAGTATCTACCATATGCGAGGCAATGTTCTGAGTGCTGAAAACATAGCTGTCTAAAGAGAAAAAAAAATGCTCACTCTTATGGAATTTACAGTGCAGTGAAGGGAGAGAAATGATAAGCAGATTAATAAAATATATAGTATATTAGATGATAATTACTAGGGAGAAAAATAAAGCAGAGTAAAAGGGATAGTCAAAGTTAGAGAGGAATTGTAATTTTAAGTAAGTTGACCAAAAAATTTTTCCTAACAAGTGACATTTGAGTAAAAACCCAAAGAAGGTAAGGCAGCAGAAAGGTATCCAACTATCTGGGCAAGAGCATTTCAGGGAGATATAACATCAAGTCCAAAGGCTCTGAATTCAGAGAAGACCTGAGATGTTCAAAGAAAAGCAAATATGACTAAAAGAAGGTAAGCAAGAAAAATGAGATCAGATTATGTAGGGCCCTATAGACTAAGAGCAAGGCTTCAGCTATCACTCTAAGATGGAAAATGATTGGAGAGTTTTGAGCAGTGGAGTGACCTGATCTCACATATTCTAATGAGGTAACTCTGGCTGCTATGTAGGCAGCCCAAAAGAACGACAACTGCATTCATTCATTTATTCATTCATTCCACAAATATGTATTGCATACCTAATATTCCAGACACATTTTTAGGGTCTAGAATGCAATACTAAACAAGACAAACAAAAATCCTTGTGCTCCTGTAGCTTATAACACAACAGGAGAAAACAGAATGTATATAAGCAAATAATTATATGATACAAAAGTGGTGCTAAATGCTCTGAAGAAATCTAAGGCAGAACTAAGGAAACATTTCATAACACAGATGGGAAGTAACTTTTTAGCTAAGGTGGTCAGGCAATTCCTCTCTGATATAGAGACATTTGATCAGAAATATGAATGAGGTAATAGAGTAAGCCATGCAGATGTCTGGGAGTAGAGTGTTCTGGAAAAATTATACACTAAGTCCAAACACCCTGATATAGAAGCATTATTGGTAAATTCAAAGAACAAGGAGGCCTGTGTGACTAGAACAGAGAGAGGAGAGTGGTTTCAAATGAGGGCAGAGATGTATGAAAGTGCCAGATCACACAAGGGCCTTGTAGGTCATTGCAGTGACCTTGGATTTTATTTTAAGTGGCATGGGTAGTCATTGAGGTGTTTTGAACAGAGAAGTGGCCTAATTTGACATCCTTAGCAGCTATGTAGAAAATAGACTAATGAAGTTTGTGGTCAGGTGCTGTGCCTTTCCCACAGCCCAGTACCTCATAGCCCAGTACCTTACCTGAAGACAGCTTTTGAAACATGCATATGCATTAAAAACTTCCCATGATAACCTGGGTTCTTTCAGATCAACCAAATCTTAAGGTCAGGCAGGACCAAGATCAGCCCATCACTATTTGGAGGTGGTACATTCAGGATCAGCAGAGCAAGAAGTCACATGCAAGCTACATGAGCAGGTGTTTGGTACCCTCAAAATATTCACTACTGTTACACCAGTCTCTCTCCCTAACTTCATACCTCTGGTCAGACGGAGGAGGTACCTTATGATCAGCTAATCAAGAAAGGAAAAGGAGGAGCTTAATTCATGGTTGGACCAGCTTAGTATATGGGTAGAAGCTTAAATAAACTCTGGCTTCACTAGAGCCCTACGCAGGGGTGGTTTCAGAAGACAGTCATCAGAGAAAATCTTCTTAATGTGCAGAATTTCATGCGTTGTACCAGATTATCCGCTTCATGAGAAAAGAGAAGTGGCCCAAGGTTAGAATATACATAGATTCCTGGGCAGTAGAAAAGAGCTTGGCTGATTGTTCAAAGGCCTAGAAGTAAAGAGATTAAAAGATCAAGAAAAAGAGTTTGGTGAAAGAAGCATAGTGGATGTACCTATGGGAAGATATTTATTTTGCAGTTTAACAGCTGCCAGAGAGCATCCAACATGGAAGAGTCACTAGATAACAAAAAGAAAAGCATGGCTAGACCAGTTAGACTACTCCAGTCTGGTACAATAGACACATGAATGGAGAAGCCCAGAATGCAAGTATGGAGGCTAAGTATGGGCGAAATATTGTGTAGTCTTACTAACCATGGCTGATCTAGTTACTGCTGCTGCTGAATGTATAACCAGTTAGCTGAAGAGACCAAGTTTGAGTCACTATTATGGCACCTTCCCTCAAGAAGACCAATCAGCCATTTGATGGCAAGGAGATTACACTGGATGCCCTCCACCCTGGAAGGAACACCAATTCTTAATGAGTACCATTGACCTGAATCCTCGGAATGGGCTTGCCTTTCTCACCTTAGTAAGCATCACTACCTGAGAACTCACAGAGCGTTTTCTGCACCGGCAGGATCCCACCTGGTATTGTGGCAGATCAAGGGAACAACTTTACAAAAAAGCAGGTTCAGTAGTACAGCCATGCCCATGCTATCCACTGATCCTATAACATACTGCACAGTCTAAATGCTGCTGGCCTTTAGGATGATGGAGTAGCTCTCAATGAATCAATTGAAACACTAGCTTGAGACTATTTCTTACAAGGATGTGACACCATCTTTTAGGATATAGTATATAACCTAAGTCAATGACCATTATATGGTACTAAGCCCTCAATAAGTATAATATATATAGATGTCTCTGTGAACCAAGGGTGAAAGTAAGAACTGCCTTGCTTACCATTAACCTCAATGACCCACTTGGGCAATATATGCCTCCTATCTCCACAATTTCAGACTCTGTAGATACATTCATTTTCTATTTCTGCTGTAAAAATTATCACAAACATGGCAGCATAAAACAACACAAATTATTATCTCATAGTTTTGTAGGTAAGAAGTCTTGTTTGGCTTTCTCTGCTTAGGGTCTCCTAAAACAAAAATTACGGTGCCAGCCAACCTGAGGTCTTATCTGGAGGCTCTGGGGTAGAATCTACAAATGAGCTTTTCAGGTTGTTGGCAGAATTCAGTTCTTTATGGTTGTAGAGTTGAAATCCTCATTTCATTGCTGGCTGTCAGCTGGAAACCATTTTCAACTCCTTAAGGCTGTCCACATTCCTTGTCATGTTGCCTCCTTTATCTTAAAACCAGCAACAGCACAATAAGTCCTTCTCATGCTTCAAACCTCTGACTTCCTCTTCTACCACCTAAAGAATATTGTCCTGCTTCTAAGGGTTCATGTGATTAGTTTGTGCCCAATTGGATATCCAGGATAATTTTTCTATTTAAGAGTAACTGATTAGTAACCTTAATTACACCTGCAAAGTCCCACTTGTCATGTTAAATAACATAGTCACAGATAATAGGAATTAGAGCATGGATATTTTTAGGGGTCTAGCAGCCCTGGTTCCCAGGGACATAGTAAAATCCTCATTGAACTTTAAGCTACAGCTGCCCTCCAGTTACTTTAGGCTCCGTGCACCAAGAAACCAGCAGGCAAGAAAATTAGTTACCATACTGGCAGGGGAATTCAACCTTCATTATCTGGAGGAGGTAGGACTACTATTACTAATGGGGACAGGAAATAATACGTTTGAGCACCCTGTTGATCCACTGTTTCATTGTACTCCCCTGATAATTTTGATAATGAACAGACAAGGGCAGAAGTCACAGAATGAGAAAGGCATAGTGGCATAGAACTCATATCTCTTGGGGATGAAAGTGTATTATTCTGCTCAGGCTGCCATAACAAAATATCATAGACTGGGTAGCTTAAACAACCTAGTGATTTATTTGTCACAGTTCTGAAGGTTAGAAGTCCCATATCAAGGTCTGTCAGAGTTCAGTTTCTGGTGAGAGCTCTCTTCCTGGCTTATAGATAGCTACTTTGTCCTCATTTCGCCTTTGCTTGGCACATGCACATAGAGAGGTAGAGAGAGACCTCTCTCTCTCCCTCTTCCTCTTCTTATAAGGCCATCAATCCTACCAGATTAGGGCCCCATCCTATAACCTCATTTAACCTTAATTACCTCCTTAAAGGCCATAATCCCCAATATAGTCACACTGGGGTTTCAGACTTTAACATATGAATTTGGGGAGAATAAAATTAAATTCATAGTAGAGGTTATGAGTCATCTCACCAGTTATGCCTTCTGGACAAGCAGGGAACTAGCTGAGGGTGAGGGACTCTAGAAAATATTGAAGAGAAGGGAGATAAGAAGTATCAGCTGTGGTTTCAAGATAGCTACAGCAATAAGAGCTTGTACCACTAACCTTCCTTTTTTAAGTTTTTCAAAGAAAAGAGATTGTGGTGGTATTTTCTCTGACTCCACGTCTGACAACAACTACATGGGTTTTTTTCCAACACCAAAGTGAATTCTCTGACACTACCTGGGTGTGCAACAATTCAATTTAATTCTGACACTGAACCAGTTTGCAGGGCAGAAATAGAGACACAGATGTAGAGAACAAATGTATGGATACCAAGGGGGGAAAGTGGTGGTGGGTGGGTGGTGTGATGAACTGGGAGATTGGGATTGACATGTATACACTAATATGTATAAAATAGGTAACTAATAAGAACCTGCTGTATAAAAAAATAAGTAAAATTCAAAAACAAAAAGTTCTGACACTGACATTGGAAGTTAGCACAGACCCCACAGGTTAAGAGCTCAGTCCTACATGACTGCCCCCACTTCAGATGTCATTCACAAGTCTCAGGGGCCACCCATACTTCTAACTGTCTATAAATTCTAGGGTTCCCACCACCGTTTCCTGAGGTTTAATCATTCACTAGACCAACTCGCAGAACTCAGGAAAACACTTCACTAATGTTATCAGTTTATTATAAAGGATACAATTTGGGAACAGCCAAATTTAAGAAATCCATAGGGCAAGGTATGGCAGGAGAGGGCACAGAGATTGCACGCCCTCTCCAGGTGTGCCATTTCCCAGCACTTCAATGTGTTCAATAATTCAGAAGCTCTCTGAATCTCATTGTTCAAGAATTTTGATAGAAAATCTCCAGCCCCTCTTCACCTCTCCAGATTTCAGGGCATGGGCCTAAAAGTTCTAACCCTCTAACCTCATGTTTAGTCTTTCTCATGGCCAGCTCCCAGACTAAAGCTATCTTGGTGCCCCACCGAGAGTCAATTCATTAGCATAAACTCAGGTGTTGTCTGTGGTTGAAAGGGGTTCATTATAAATAACAAAGAATATCCCTGTCACTAAGGAAATTCTAAGAGTTTGGGGAGCTCTGTGACAGGAACTGGGTACAAAGACCATACATATTTTGTATTATACCAATAAAGCCAACTGGAATCCTGGAGGAGCTTTTCCCAGATGGGCAAAAATCATATGAAACAAGTGAATTCAAGCAGCACAAGGGATAGACTGTAGTTGATTCTGTGATGAGCCTTTATATCCCTTCCCCCTAGCTGCCAGAAGTGTTGTTACTGAAGACCCACAGCTGAGTCCCTCTATAAGGATTGTCCTCAGTCAAGAGCTATCTTGCCTGGGTTATAGCCCCTCCCCAGGGGCAACCTTCATATAATCACTGATCTCTTCAGGGTCCAACATCCTGATCACTTTTGTCTCCATTGGAGACAACTCTGAAGGACATCCTAGTTATAGAACTGCCCATAGAATTAGCTATGGGGAATCTGCATTACAATTTAATTTCTCCCTCTGCCCAATTCTGCTTTTCTCACAGCCTTACAGGTGTCATTCCTGAAAGCACTGCTCAAGAAATCTGCAGGGACTTCCCTGGTGGCGCAGTGGTTAAGAATCTGCCTTGCAGTGCAGGGGGCATGGGTTCGAGCCCTGGTCAGGAAGAACCCACATGCCACGGAGCAACTAAGCCCATGCACCACAACTCCTGAGCCTGCACTCTAGAGCCCATGAGCCACAACTACTGAGCCCACATGCTGCAACTACCGAAGCCCACGTGCCTAGAGCCCATGCTCTACAATGAGAGAAGCCACCACAATGAGAAGCCCACACACTGCAACGAAGAGTAGCCCCCGCTCGCCGCAACCAGAGAAGGTCCATGCATAGCAACAAAGACCCAACACAGCCAAAAATAAATAAATAAATATTAAAAAAAAAAAAAAGAAATCTGTATACACATCTCTGTCTCACAGTCTGTTTACTGAGGAGCCCAAGAAGCACCAATTGGAAAGTGGAGAAATGAGACAGGGAAGAGAATAAAGCCAATGCAGGGTACATTCCTTAGCAGGTTACTCCTGAGCACAGCTGAGGCCCATCCAGCTGAAGAAGAATTCTGAGAAACTGTAGAACATGCCTTAATGCTGTCCTGTTCAAGAAGTGAGGAAATGGGGGTATTTAATCACTCATTCCTACCAGTTATTTGTTAAAGGCTGTTGTAGGGGGTGCTAACTTCCAGGGGCAACCTGCTGAAGTTAGAAGTGGAACACACACCTGTGGCCATAGAAAGTCCTCAAGCAGAAAGTCACATGCCTTAAGAAATACTAAAACTGAGCCCCGGGGCATTCCAACACTTAAGATATCTGGAAGGTAAGGAAGATCCAGCAAAGTATGCCAAGAAAGAGCAGTCAATAAATAGGGAGATATAAAGAAGGAAAAATGTTTTTTCCTTCTACCCTTCTAGGCTCTTGGCTGGGTCTCTGTAACAAAAGACAGATTAACAAAAGAAAAACAAACAAAAGTTTATTAACATATATAGCTCATATCTAGAGGAGAAACTCAGGGTTGAGTAATTTAAAGGAATAGCTAGGGCTTGGGTTTATATTGTATCTTAACGAAAGATAAGTTTTTAGAGAAGTGACAAGACAAAGGAAAAAACCTTGACTCCTAAGGGAGGCAAATTGTGGGAAGGCAAATATATGGGAAACTAATGGTAGATCAAGCCTAATTAGTAAAGTTTGGTATTCCCCTGGTACTTTCTTTAGGCTAAGGGTCTAAAATTTTCTCCAGTGATTAAATTTTGTCCTCCCTGGTAGAGAGGGGAGAAAGGACACTTTTGTAAATTTGTGCCCTCCTTTGAGGCAAATACAGGAAGGCAGAGAGGTTTTCCTGTATCTGCTTCTTCTCAGTTACAGTCAGCTCAAAATAATCTTTATGCCAAAGTGGCATATTTTAGTGTGGCAAATTCTGCTACCCTTCAGACACAAAAAAGAGAGAACATTTTCCCAAAAGCCAAGGAGGAAGTAATCAAATTATGTCAAATGCAGCTCATGGGTGAGTAATATGAGGACTGAGAATTGAGTGTACGATTTAGGAACATGGAGATTATTGGTAAACTTGTCAAGAGCTCCTTCAAAAGAGTGGTAGAGATAAAAACCTGACTGGAGTGAGCTCAAGAGAGAGCAGAAGAGGATGAAGTAGACAGTGACAACTGACAATTTTAGTGTAGTTTTGTTGAAGGGGGGAGCAAAGAAAGGTAATAGTAGCTTGAAGGGATATAGCCTCAAGAGAGACTGTGTCAAGGTGGGAAATATTGCCACATATGTACATACTGTTGGGAATGATACAGTAATGATGAAAAAAAGATGAAACAAGGAAGGAAAGAGATGCTTGCATAGTCCTTGAGCTGATAAGGAGGAATGAAAGTGAGTGTACAAGGAAAGGAGCTGTCCTCTACATATGTTCACTGCGTTCACATCACTTTCATGAAATACCAGATGGTGAAATCCAACAAATTAAAGCCACCTTTACTTGACTTTATTCTGCATTCTTGATGAGTTTTTGTTTCCTGGCTCTGAATGTCAGACTTGGCCTTGTCCCACTTTTTTTTGGCCTTAATTTCCCCACAACTGCACTGATTGACCCTTATAGCCTATAGTAGAGGACCAACCTTGTCCATAATACAGAGGAAATTAAGATTTTCTAGCCCATCACTTAGCTGTGAGTGATCTTTCCACTTGTGCAGCCTAAGCCTATTCTGAAAACAAGCTTCTGCTCTTTCTTTGTAACTGAATGCAGGTTCAGCCACTCGCCACTCAGCAGCCAATAAATTGAGGGGCAAACTTTGGTAGAGAAAAAAACATATTTTATTCAGAAAAGCCAACAATCTGGGGAGAAGGTGGACTTATGTCCAGAGACCAGCTCCAAAGATTCTGCTCAGCCATGACAATTTTTAAAGGGAAAAAGGGAAACAATCTCAGTTAATCATTAAGGCAGGAGGTCAGATTCTTCATCCTTTTTCCATTGTGTGCAGGCCTGCTGACTTCTCCCAATCTTCCTTGGGATGCTGTCTTGCTTGCATGGTCAGCCTGCTATTAGATGTTCTCTTGCCTGCGTGGCCCACCTGCAAATTTACTAAGGGAAAGCTAGAAGTAGATAGTCAATCATTCTTTAACTACTTCATTCTTCATTCTAATTCCTTCTAATCCAGGAAAGGAATCAACAGGTTAAGTAAGGTTTTGTGTACATTTAGAAAAGCAGAAAACAGGAGCTATGTTAAATGTTGCCTAATGATCTCATCTTTATGATTAAGGTCTATGGACAACAGGGATGAACAAACAGAAAGGGGGCAAAGGAGCTGCTTACACTTTGAGTTCCTGTTTTGTTAATATGCCTAATACTTAGATCTCTATAGGACTGGGGCCCTATTTTTCTTACCAGTAATGCGCATCCCTGGGATTTGTCTGCTTCCCCTAAACCCTAGCTTGGTAGCTAGAAACCTTATACATTCTGGCAGATTTCCTGGATTGCTGTCAACCTTGTAGCTTCTTTGATCTTCCAATGTAACTCGCATCAGTGTGTTTTGATCATCTGTTGGTATATCCCATTATCTCGTGTTTGAATCTCTCTCCCCTTCTCTCTCTCTTTCTCCATTACTGAGTCTTTTTCTAGGAATACAATGCTATATTTTGTAGTTTCAGCTCTGCTTGGAGGTCTGGCAGAACCTGAAGCTGACTCAGTTGCCTGAAGGTCTAGGCATCCCACAGTCTGTCCTAAACCACTGTAGTTACCTGAGCTATGCTTGGCTATGTCATGAAAAATTACATTGAAATTATTGTGATGTACTAATAAAATATATTCAATGGCACATTTTAGTAGGAAAACTAAGTCTGAAACTACCACTCAAATTCTGCTATCATTTTCATTTTTCTGCCAAAACAGTTAAACATAGACTAAACTATTCCTCTGCCGTTAACCTATTGGCTTTGTTCTGTGCATATCAAATAAATTCAGTAATCTTTATTATCTTGTTCATGTGGAAATAAATAGCGGCTGAGTAACTGGTTTAGAGGTTAGGTCAACAGTCCCAGTTGTGATTATAAGTACAGTGTGGGGTTTTCTATGAATCTCCTCTCCCCCTGCCCTTTAACCTGGCTACATTTAAATTTGCCTTGTTCACTAGTAATCCAGTTAAAAAACTGAACACTATGCTTCTTGAACTTGACTGTCATATTGAATAGTTCTAGTTCCTATCCTTTGTACTGTTTAAATCACAAAGTAGTGTCATTCCATTTGCTTGTAAATCTTTTACATTATTTCAGTTTTGACTACCTTCAAAATAGAAATGTCCTTCTTTTACCTCAAATTGAGATATTACTTTTCTGTTCAGCAACACTACTTTCATTTAACAATTAAAGTGTGGATGAACTGAGACTAGGAACAACTGAACAAAGTTGCTGCTATGCTCAAGATATTCTAAAAGTTTACAGAGAGTAATAAAGGTCTTCACAATGAAAAAAGTATGCAAATCTGATTAGCTCTCTTAAAAAGGGAGCTGAAAGCCAGCATATCAACATACAAAGGTCTTGCCAGTAGCAAGTCATCTACATTGTTAATTACCAAGCTCATTCTGGAAACTGAGTCATGATATCAATGAGATCAATGAGTTTAGTGGGCTCTTAAATACTCAGCAATTTGCTCTTTACCTTAAATATAATCTTTGGGATTAATCTGAATAGTTTACCAACGCATACAGTTAAGTGTGAGTCTATTCTACCAGGAAACAATAGGAAAAAAAATTAATTTTATCTTTTTGGCTTATTTTTTAAATCCACAAACAATTGGAAAACATCTCATTGATTAAAAGAAGCAATAGCAAACTAGATCTCAAAACATAAATGTCCAAATTCTGTGTTTTGAAAGGATTTTGATGGAAATCAGAAGATGCCACCACAAAGTATGCCACTTTGGCAAATGGATTATTTTGCCAAATAGGGGAGAGAAACTCATCACCAAAGATGGGAATTGATGTCAATGTAAGTGTGCATAAACAGTGCTTACCAAAATAGCCATTATCTTCTGTCAGTTACCCTATGTATTTCCTAGCAATTTTCCCACAAATTATCACCACTATAAGCCCAAATCCCCTCTTCCTTGTCTAGTCACTCCTCCACAATTTATTGTCCTTTGTTAAAATGGTATATAAGCTCTTGAGTGTAGCCACATCTTTGGGTTTTTACTTCTTTTCTGTGAAACCCCCAGGCACATAAAAATATTAATATCAATCAAAATTGCATGCCTTTTATTCTGTTAATCTGTGTTTTGTCAGTTTAATTTGCCGGCCTGAGTCATTTATCCTAAAAGGGTAGAGAGAAGGTCTTTCCTCTCCTACAATCTACAATGGCAAGCTTCATCTTTCTACAAGAAACGGGGGGTAGGTAATATTGTTAGTCTCTGGTCATCTTTAGTTACATAAAAAGCCAAACTTTCTCAAAGGAAATTACTAGAAACATTACTTATTACCTGCTCTCTTGAAAACTTTTAGTTGATAACAGAGGCATTATATGGCACTGAATCCTACAACTGTGTTCAAAGTATTTGTAATTACGCATACATTCCTACTACAGCATCTACTCATGTACTCTTCCGTTATTAAATATTTATTGAGCTCCTATTTGATGCTACCTGCTGAATAACAGACGTAGTACTTGCCTTTATGGAATTTATAGTAAGACAGACATGAAACAACTTATCACAAGGTGATAAGTGTCAGAGTGCTATGGTATCAAATAAAAAACAAACCTGGACTTGGGGAAGAAGAGACTGTATTCAAAAGGATTATTGCAAGAGGGACAACAAGGACTATTGCAATGGGGGAGGAGGGCAATTACAATAGGGAGTCCGGTCTGAATGCTGCAAGTGTCTCAAAGGTCAAGCAGAAAAGAGCTTTTCTTCTATAGGGAGAGGTGAACAAAGCTAGAAAAAAGTGAGTGTGGGGGAATGGGAAGAATGGATGGAACTGTCAT
The DNA here is from genome assembly GCF_963924675.1 of Phocoena phocoena. Taxonomy (NCBI): domain Eukaryota; kingdom Metazoa; phylum Chordata; class Mammalia; order Artiodactyla; family Phocoenidae; genus Phocoena; species Phocoena phocoena. The sequence continues at coordinate 82,382,678 of NC_089240.1, read as the reverse complement.
GATCAGGCTGTAGCTCATGACAAAGACGCTCTCATTAATCAAACTCTAGTCAGGCTCCTCTGAGCCCTCTTTTCAAGTAGGCTTCAACTTTGGCCTACGAGAGCTGCAGACTCTCTGCACGAATGATTTCAGCTACCTTCAAGACTCAGAGACTGTAACAAACACTAGCATTTTTTTCTAACAGCTCAAGGCAGCACCCCTAGGATGATGACCCAACCCCCTTAAGTTCCTATCTGAGAAAAAGTCACTGGTGCAAAAAATATGCACTATTTGTTCTGGCCAAAACCTGACTACAGCCCCCACCCCCACTTTCCCTTAGAAGCATTTACTTTAAAAACTTAGACTTATAAATCCTTCTCCTCTCCCTTTGAGTTGTATATGTATCTCCTACAAACTAAGAGTGTCTTTCTCAAGGACCTAAGGGCCTCTCCTTTGAAAGTAATCATCAGGAAGACTAGGGCCCCTGTCTCCTAGTCTCTGTGGGAGGGTAGGAGCCTAACTTTGAGAAGTGCCACTTAGCAGGCACAGGTGGTCTAATCACATTAAAATGATCAATGCCCTTACCTGCTTCTTGCAATTTTTCACTTCCCTGACTCTGCTCAAGCACCCCACACATTTCCCCTTCCTACTTTTTCTATTTCCCTTTGAAATGCTCAGTCACTTCTGCACAGATCAGATTTGAGCTCAGGTTACACTGAGGTCTCTCCCCTACTTCAGTGGGACTGTTAAATAAAATCTATCTTTACTGCCTTTAATTAGTGTCTGACTTTGTTTCTCTTTAGTAATCAGAGACTGTTTTACCCTGAGGTCAGCCTATTCTCAGGAGGGTCCATTAAGAGAGGGTTGTATGCTGGCTTGGGCTGGGAGTGAGTCATAGTTGAGGAGCCTGCGGAAAGGAGAGAAGATTAACTAAAGTTTGATCAGGTCAGATGAATGGGCATTTTGTTCCAATTAATTAGTGGGGACAAATAGTTCAGCTAATCATTTATGAGACAAAAAATGTGAATTTGGAAGGCCTCTGTTTTGTCCTAGGTAAATGACAAGGAGACCTGTGAGTCTTATCTAACTCATGTAAGATGGATGGCCCTTTGCAATAAGCCAATTCACAAAATGGTGGTGGTATTTCTTAATTGTTGCTGCCTTCCAGGAGCACAAGGCTCAGGTAACATTCACTACCGTTAGTAGGAAGACACTGCAGAACACCAATCCTTGTTCAAGGGTTAGAAAAAACCACCCAGTCCAGTTATATATGTTCCCTCCTAAGTGATGGGTTGGAAGAAGCCAGATAAATGGTACTTGGGTAGAAAATATTAGCCTGTGATGATACAAATTAATGCCTGTGTGAGGAATTTCAAGTTCATCCTTCTTGCAACAAAAAGAGTACAAAAAGTGAGAGAACTGAGTAATGTGGTGACAATGGTGAATTTTACCTGAGCCTTGTGCTCCTGAAGAACAGGGAAGACTAAGAAACTACCTCATCCTTTGTGTTCCAGGAAATGGTTTAGTACAAAGAATCTCCTTTTGCTATATGACTTAGATAAGACTCACTGACTCCCTTTATTTATATATAATGAGGCCAGACATGGACCTGCCAAATTCTCCTTCTTTGCCTCATAACTAATTTGCTGAACTCTTTTGTCCCCACTGGTGAATGGGAACAATATACTTATTAACCAAATTTTGGTTAAGATTCTGTTCTTCCCCCAGATCCCTGAACTTGACCCATCTGCAGCCTGAGCTGAAATACAGCCTTCTCAGCCTTCCAAGAACAGGCTGACCTCAGGATAAAATATTCTGTGATCTACTTACTATCCCACAGGGCCACTCTTTCATCCAACTTCCCCACACTTGGTTCCTTCCAGCTCTGTTTGTCCTATATAAAAGAAAAACGTTTTTGCTTAATTCTTGAGACTTGAAGATCTTATGCAATAGTTCTCTCTATTACAATAGATCCTTTGTCCCTTGCAATAATGTTTTGAATAAAATCTCTCCTTACTGAGTTCCAATTTGGTTTTTATTTGACAGTGGGGAGAGAGGTAGGCAAGGGACAGATCACAGAGCCTTGCTATCTCAGACAATGGCAAAGCATTGAAGGTTTTAAAAAAGAGAGAGTGATAAGATCAGATTTGCATAATAAAAATCCTTCAGGCCTAAGCGGGGAGAGGGGATTTCTGCCTTGGCCACTTGCTTGGTTGATGGGGCTTCCTCTGAGGAGAGAGAAGATTGGGGCAGGAGGAGGGGATTTTGTTCAAAACACTCATTTTGAACATGCTGAATTTGAGGTGACCTGGAGATGTTCATTTAGAGCAAGAGATGTGATTCTGAAGCCTTGGGGAGAAATATGTGTCAGATAATTAACAGCACATACATGATTATCAAAGCCCTGGAGTAATGTCCTCTTCAATCTCAAACTATAATATATAGGTTATCTTCTCTTTTAGTCTTGGCCTTCCCTGGATCATGACTCCAATTTTAACCTCTCTTTTCGTTTCTCTTTGTTTTTTCTTCCAGCTTTAGAATATATGGACAGGGATGTATAAACTACAAAAGTAAACTCCACATCAATAAAAAACTAGATGAATATTTGTTATTCCTCTCAGGCCATATAGCTTCATTTAGCATATTTAAGCAGTTACTAATTGCTCTCCTCATAATGAAATGAAACAAGTATCAAATTCTGTTTGAAACTTATTTACCATACAATAGTGTCTAATACAAGATCAGCAACATCTTTAGTCCTAAGTGTAACAGGGTGGGTAGAGGAACTAAGAAATTCCTAAGGGCTTTACTAGATACTTAATTGGAAGTCATGAGGCATAGGAAACCCAGAAAGATGAGAAGGAGACATGAAGAAAAAGTAACAATGTAGAAGAAAAAATAAAAGAAAAAAAAGAAGGGGCATAAAGCAGAAATTATTAAAGCACCCATAGTGGGGAGTTTTAAAGGATAGAGTGGTTGGTGATACCAATATTCATGTCAAGGGATTCCCAGTGCCTTTACAATAATGAAAGTTTAATTTTAAAACAATTTAGTTAATATTGGAAAATAACTTTGTTATGGTAGACCAACTTGACAATAGAGTCACTGCTTGTTCTAGATCTTCACCATTCTGTGGCTACAAAATAAGGTCAAATTTACCTTAAGAACGAAATTATGAAAGCTCCAACAATTTGCTGAAATACTGAAGCTGAATATGGCCTCTGTACCCCAACACCAAATTAAATCTTGAAGACAGAGTTTTGGGTGAAGTAGAAAAGAAGAGCTTTATTGTTTTTCCAGGCAAAGGGGCCACAAACAGGCTAATGCCTTCAAAACTGTGTGTCCCAACCTGGAGGGGGTAGTGAGAAGTTTTATAGTAATAGTTCAAAGAGGGTGTGATCAGCTCGTGGGCATTCTTCTGATTGCTGGTGAGGTAAGTGGGCGTCAGCATCATCAACCTTCTGGCTGGGTTGGAGTCTATGTGTTTGTGGGCATATCCTTAAATTCTCCCACCTGGTAGAGTTTTAGTATCTGCACAACAGCTCAAAGATATTATGTTTATCCCTTGAGGGGGAACCAGGACCCTGCCCCAAGGCTGCATTATTGTTTCTTTTGAAGGTTCCTCCCTTGTCTCTGCATCCCCTCCCTTCTCTAATTAGCAACTGTTTGAACCTGCTCCTTGGAACTCAGGGAAGTTCATGGAGGCTGAATAAAGCCTATTTCCTGTAATCAAGAAATAGGTGATACATAAAGGCTTTTGTGGCCAGGATGTGGGGCCTTTAGGGACTTTCCACCCCCTCACTTGTTCCCGTAAACCAACCTCTTGCGCCTCTCCTTCTCCCTATCGAAACCAATTCTTCTCCCTATCGAAACCAATTCTTGGAGTTTTTCAGTTGACGGGGACTTTCCAGCCAGCGGGTAATTTTCCAGTTGCCCGTAACAGGTATACGCCCTAACCGCCACAATGAACAAACAACTGTAACGGCCAGAAGGTGGGACAAAAGTTCCTAAGCCAATGAATTCAAAAGTCACCACATTTACCCAATCATTGTGAGAATATACCCGCCCTATGAGTAAATAAACCTATAAAAAGTATGTGATTCCGCTTTTAGGGGTTCCCCATCGGCCTCCTGCGTGAGGTTCAGGGAACCCCGGTGCATCGGCTCCTAATAAACCTCTTGCGTGTTGCAGCGGCTCTCGACTCTTGGCGGTTCTTGGGCGAGTTGGAATCCCTCGTAGACCGTTTGGGTCTAACATCACACCCACAGGGTCCTGCTTAGTATCAATATAACTCTTCTCAAACACTTCCCCAGTGATTTTAGGAGCTTCAATAAATGAACATATCAGCTCTAATCCCCCCCTTTCTCTGGGATCCACTGTGAACATCCTATGTCCATTAGTACACTTGATAAAGCTCCTCCACTGCAACTGCTCATCATGAAAATCCCATGTACGTGCCAGGGCAGCTGCTTTCAGATCTTCCCAACATTTGCAATGAGCCACACAAAACTTTGGGTGCTGAGAGCATCTTCTTCTCAAATCTCTGCCAAAGTTTTCACCTGAAACTACTTCTTTGTGCCAGAATCTTACACAGGCTCTTTTTAACAGGTCTGTCTACTTCTAGCCCTGTCTCCTCTAACTATTCAATTATGCATTCAATCTACTATGTGCTCAACAATGTGTCAGGTGTCAGCAATACAACAGTGAAGAAGGCAGATGCAGTCCTTGGCTTTTGTGGAGCTTATAATCTAGTGATATGATAACCCAAATAACAGAGGCTTAAGTGCCTTACAGGATTTATTCTTATCCTTAACCACTACTTTGCCATTTAAGGACTATTATGATTCTCATTTTATAGACCTAAAGTCATTAAGTTGCTCACTCAGAGTCACAGAGTTAGTGAGGGAAGAACCAGGATTTAAGCCCTGGCCTGTCTGACTCTACAGCCCATGCTCTTGACTCCTAATAGGTCCCCTCAAAACAAATCCACAGGGCTGGACAGTTTATAGAGATCAGATCTACCAGCCTCCTCACACACCTTACTCTTCTATGAATCCCTTTGCATGAATTCAGTGTCCCTCTCTGAGACCTGCTTCCCACCCCACATTAAGAGCTTAGGTATATATCAAGGTATAAACATAAGTCAGGGTAGACAAGGTAGGCAGAAAGGAGATACTCTGTGTACTAAGAGCATCTGTGAAAAGTTTCATAGGCCAAAAATCCTTTCATACCATTCTAAACAAAAACCTTTCTGATGATAATTACCTAGTGAAATACCTTTGAGACTGGTGCCTGCAAATGCATCATACACTTTAACGAAATATTGATAATCAACTTGCTCTAAAGAGAGCTCTTCTTGCCCACTGGAAATCTCTTTGGTTATAAACAAGATCTAAAATGAAAGGTTACGAAGGCAGTAGGATTAGGGACTTTTTCTGAGTTTGGGATGTCCCTGGCAATAGGGGTTCTCAGCAAGTCCCCACACAAGTGCTGGAAGTTGAATGGTCCCCCACATTCAAAGGAACCAGTGGGTTCTACTCAGTATTTTGTGGCTTTTGAATTGTTTCTCTGATTGTGAGGATTGGTGTATGCTGAGCCACCCCTACTTTTTCATTTGGGCTCCTCTTTGATAAGCAGTACACTTCTGAGAGGTGGATGACATGTAAAACACTCTCCCTGTGCCTCTCTCTGATAGACACTGGAGCAATGAACTCTACCCTATGGAGTAAACCCTCAACCTGTTCAGGGTTCTAGCCAGTGTTGCAGTTTTAATTACAATTTACTTTCTAGCATGATAGAGTAAGATATTTTTGAAGTCTAAAATGTTTTATTGCCTTTAGATTATACTCTCTTCCATGAAATGCCAATCTGTTAGGAACCAGAGTCTAGGGTTTCTTCTTTTGTTGTTATCCTCCAAATATTGTCCAGCATACAGTGTTGATAAAAGGTCTCTCTGCACAGGGTAAAAGCAGCCAGATGAGGGAAGAAAAACCTGCCAATGAACTGATGTTTTAGACTCTACTGACCATAGGTGACTACTTGATACTTAACAGAATTGACCGATTCACACACCTACTAAATCACTGTGTAGTCATAGTCTATGGTGTCCAATACCATAGCTGTGTGGCTATTTTAAGTTTAGACTAAAGTTAAATGAAATTAAGGTTTTAGTCCCTCAGTCACACTGGCCCCATTTCAAGTGTTCAATAGTCACAGGTAGCTAGTGGCCATTGCATATTGGACAGTGCAGACATATAATATTTCCATTGTCACAGAAAATTCTATTGGGCAGTGCTGGTCTTGAGGATAAAGCTACTGTTGCTTTATTGAGATAATTCAATTCAGTACAACTACTCCGGGCAAATGGTAGTTTCAACTCTTAAGGAGGTAATATTTCCCTGAAACAGATATGTATACAGGCACAAACTATAACATGAGGCAAAGGTGCTAAGTGTTCTAATTATCAGAGCGAGGAGAGAGTCATTCTGACTCAGGTGAGGGGAAAGGCTTACTGTTGCAGGCGGCAACTAAGCTGGTTTCTCAAAAATCGTCAGATGGAAACAGTCAGAAATTGACCAGTGGCTGGTGGGAGGACTGGGGAGGAGTAGAAGAACCATTTCAGTGGAATGTGAGCAAATGGTACGAAGGTGAAAAGTTTTGAACCTGCGTGGGCAAGTGTAAGTGTTGTATTGGTTGCCGGCATGTGCTTGTTGAGTTCATATTTCAAAGTCTAATTCTTTCAATTCCTCTATAAAACTCTGCAGTTAAGGTTATTTTCATATTCATGATGAAATTGCCTTTTTGACTTCCCTTGTGATTTGAAGATAAGGTTGCAATCTAACTATTGCTGCCAGGCTAATATTTCTTTTATATATATCTCTATAAACCAGAAATTCAGTTTATTAATTTATAAGACACATAACTATCAACTGTCCAGGTGTTTGTGTCTGCTGAGCAGTATATTCTATTCCTATAGGCAAATTTATAAGAGAAGTCAAATTATAAGCACAAGACTGCTTGGAGAGCCTGGAATCTAAGCAAGGGAGTCAGTTAGGTATTCCAATAGCTAGTGTCATCCAGATATGACATCCCAATGCATCTATAACCACTATTAGAATACCTAGATGACTGTTTCTTCAGGACAATGTATATCATGCTATTCCTGTTTTCAGACTCTGCAACAGTTTCTTGTCTAAATTAGTAAATCTAAACTCCTCTACCTGGCATTTAAGGTCCTACTTAATCAAATGACATCTTATTTAGTTGAATTTACCCCCCATTAGCATATATAACATAACAAAACAATTATAATGCAGTCGTTTTGATGTGACCATTTTAACACAGTCATTTTGATGCTAAGACCTTTTGTTGATGCTACCTGAGCAAGATTGTTTTAACATAGACATATATGACAGATTCTAAAACAAAAACTATTAAGCTGTCAGCTTTATTTAATGACCAAATATGGAATGTAACATCTGTGACCCCCAACCTGTTCCCAATTTTTTTCTATATCCACCTAAGCACATTCTACTCTGAGTCCCCATGCCTTGCTCAGTAAATGCTCAGTAAGTATTTGTTAAGTAAATTAATGACTGAATGTTAGCCAATCATTATGTTGTTCTGTACAGTTGCTATAGCTCTCCATCTTTTCAGAGTGAAGAGACTTTCCTTTAACATGGATCTTATTGTAAGTAGCTTCTAAAGGTGCTTTCCTCTGCTTACTTTATTTAGATGTCTTGTGGTCATTTTTAATCCCTACGTATGCAGTACAGTAATAATCCATCAAACAGCTTGGTTTCCAACCAGACAGTCAGCCAACCACTCCGGAAACCACTAGAGGTATCCAAGCATTTTTTTCTAGTAGTATTAATGTTTAAAATATGGCAATGCTTAGCTTATATTGTTCCTAGCATGAATTAAGATTCATGACATTTAATTAAATGACATCACCATCATAGTATTTCACTCTAAAGCAATTCTCTTCCTTTTATTCATTCTGATGAGGTTTTATTGTAAATAGGAGCAATTGTCTTTAAAAGATCAATCAACAGCTTGCTACTTGCTAAATCCAATGCAGTTTTTCATACATTATCTTCCTTTGCCCTCATGTAGTACTTGAAACTTTCTTGTATCACTCCTCTCCTGACTTTCATGTTATCATGTTCTACTAGTTTTCCTTCATCCTTTATGATTTTTCTTTCTTTGTCATCTGCACTGTCTTCTATTTTTCGAGCCACTCTTTTCATGATAGTGACCCCAAGCGTCTCAAAGGCACCTCACACTCATGTTGAAAACTAAACTCATGTATTCCATCCCACTTCCATAAACCTGACCTTCATTCAACATTCTTTAACACCCGCCCCCAGAAAATGTTATTGCTTTTTACCTAGTTTTACAAGCCCAGCAAATCGGAAGCCAATCTTGCCTCCTCTCTCTTCTTCACTTCTACATGTTATTCATCATCAAATCCTGCGAACTATACCTCCTAAATGTCATTTTTCTCCATTTTTGCCATTACCACCCCAGTTTACTCCATCATCATCGTCTCTCACATGTACAGCATTCTAAGTGTTCTCCTTGAATCTAGTCTTGCCTTCTTCTAATCCATTCCTTAAATTGTTGTCAACTATTTTTTTTCTAATAAAATCTGATCATGTTACTTCCATATTTAAGACCCTTCTTTAATTTCTCATTGCTCTTCAAATAAAGGCCAAAATCCTTAAGATATCTAGAAAAGCCCTCCATGATCTGGATTTTGTCTCACTCTCCAGTTTCATCTCAGGTCATTCTTTCCTGTTTTTACCGGGTCTCTTGAATATGAGGATTTATGTCTTCTATCTCTTCTGGAAAATTCTTAACCATTATTGCTCTGAATATTGCCTCTGCCCATACTCTTTATTCTTTCCTGCTGAGATTTCTATTAAACATACTTTGGGCATTTTTAATGTATCCTTAACCTCTCCTATTAATCTTTGTCTCTTAAAGCTGTGCTCTGGATTACTTCCTCTGGGTCTGCCACTTATTAATTTTGTTAACTTTTGCTCATGATGGTTTGTGTATTGGTGTGCTTTGTGATTTTAGATTGTGAATTTGGGTATGGTAGGGTTTTTATTGTTGCAATCCTTTGTGGCAATCATGAAGTGAGTGTGTGTCCTTCTGGAGACATTTAGTATTTGTGTTTGCCTCTGACAGGTTCCTCAGAAATGTCACAGAGTGGGGTCACTTCTTATTTATTGGCTTTGGTGTCCCTAGAATATGTAGGTAGTGGAAAGCTTGTATGATGGAAAATCTGTGGTAACTAATTTTCAAGGAGAAAAAAATTTTATAATCTAGAAACCAGGAAAATATAGACAGACTTCCTTTTTTAATAGGTTTATTTTTTCCTAGTTCCTCCTTACCCTTAGGGTGTAGACTACAGAGGATCTTGTGTTTTTTGTTGTTGTTGTTTTTGCAGTACGCGGGCCTCTCACTGTTGTGGCCTCTCCCATTACGGAGCACAGGCTCCGGATGCGCAAGCTCAGCAGTCATGGCTCATGGGCCCAGCCACTCCACTGCATGTGGGATCTTCCCAGACCGGGGCACGAACCCGTGTCCCCTGCATCAGCAGGTGGACTCTCAACCACTGCGCCACCAGGAAAGCCCAGGATCTTGGTTTTTAAATAGAGTCTAGGTTTCAAATTCCCACTTCTTACAGACCCAAGACCTTCTTGCCCTTATATAACCATTAAACTCCAAGTCCTATTTTTGAAGAACAGGAAATACGCTCAGATCCACTAAAGTATAAACTTACTCATACATTTTTTCAATAAACATTTATTAAATGCCTGCTATGCCAAACATTATTATACATACCGTAGATTTACCATTCTTATTTTGAAGTTTCTATTTGGAGACTATTAAGCAAAAGAAATATCAAAAACTTAAAAATTAAGCGATAGTATAGCTATTTTCTCATTCGGTGCCATACTGGAGCATTGGATAAAGGGCTCAAGAAAGGACTATTTAATACTTTAGGAGAAGGTACTTCATTTGACATAATATTTACTATTCACTAGGGCCCAGAATCTGAAAAGTTTCATGTAAACTTATTAGGTTTTGTCTAGTAGATGTGCAAATCATTCTTATCAGGTAAAAAAAAATGATAATAATAATCTTAAAGAGCATAGTCTTTTTGCCATATAAGACATTAACCAATTTTGTATCTAATATGTCTTTCCTAGTGGACTATTAAAACCCCTATTCCTCTAATTATCCTTTAACCCAAATTTACCTTCCTGCTTATTCCCTCGTTAATGAATTAAATCTTTGACATGCCCTCACTCTATATTTGTATGAGAATCATGTTTATAATTTTTTATAATTCACATGTTTACAGGCCCTCAACAATTTCCTTTAGTGCAAGTTCTGATATGCTTATAAACAGAAGCTTGCTATATTCTCTCCAGCATTACCAAATGTTTGATAGTAGGAGGTTTTCTGTTCACTTAACCTCCCATATCTATAGAAAAGAAACACACCTCCTCCTCTGTGCTTTAAGCGCACTGACCTTCTTTCATTTGTGCAGAGTTCTGTCATTTCTCTGCCCTCTAGACTTTGCAGCAACTTTTTCTCTCCCTGGAATTCCCTCTTTAATTCCTGTTTCCTTTTGCTTGGTTAACCTCTACTCTTCCTTCAAATCTCAAAAGTTATCTCCTTAGGAATCTTTGACTTCCTTCAGCCCCTAAAAACTATTTCAGATCCCTCTGCTATTGGGTCAATTTTTAGGACCCTGTACAGTTTCTTCACAGGCACTTATCAAAATTCCAGTTTATTAAGTAATTTGTTGTCTGACATCTATCTCCACACACAAGATTGTAATGCAGCTTCAGATTAATAAGAATAGAGACTGTGTCTCTTATAATTTTCTTCTTAGGTGCTATCACACCTCTTTGTTAGTACCTCTTTGTTAAGAATTTGTTTGGTGAATTAAGAAATCTTCATTACCTTCTTCCTACCCAGGTGACCCAATCATGCCCATGACTTCAATTAACATCTTGTTGATAATTCCCAAATCTGTTCTTATAGGTTATGCCTCACTCCATAGTTCGAGGTTCATATTTCCAATTGTCTCTTAAAGACCTGTAGCTGATTATAGTATAGGTACTTAAACTCAACTGATTCAAAAGTTAATTCACTGTCTTTTCCTATAGATCTGTTTTTCCATTTCTTATTGTACCACCTTCTACACAGTCATCAACACTGGAAACTCAGAATCAAGTTTTATGCCTACTTTTATTTCACTAACTACAAACAATTAATCACTAAGCCTTGTCAATGCTGCCTCCAAGGATCTTGATTACATTTGTCCTTTCTCCATCCCATTGACATTCCCTTAGTTTAACAGTATTCAGTTCTTTTTTTCTAAAATACTTAGTAATGCAATTCCCCAACTCAAAAACCTTCAATGAAAGAATTTTTAAAAATTTAAAAACTATAATGCCTCCACTACCTAGAGAATAAAATTCAAGCCTCTTAGCACAACATAAGAAGCTCTTCACAATCTGACTAGACATATTTTTTCTATTTTCATCACATCAGTCATCTTTGTTCTCTAGGAATAATATTATTTGTTTATTCTTCAACATATCACATGCTTTCATGCCTCCATGGTTTCTTTCATGTACCCTGTACCTACAAAGCCTTTTCTACCCATTTTCTTCATTTGGCAAAATCACACATATCTTTCAAGGTCCATGCTTTTCTGCAAAATCTTTCCTATTGCCTAACTTGCCAGCTTTCCCCATTCTTCTACAGGCAAAATTAGTTCCTCTATCCTCTCTCTTTTCTTCCAGAACTTTTTCTATTGTATTTTGTATATAGCTTAGTAGAAAATGTAATCCAGATCATAGATGCATAGCCAGAAACAGCTAGGGGCTCAGACACGTTTGGACATGTTTGGATGAACTGATGAGACAAGCTCAGCTGAAGTCTATTTTCGGAGGAGTCTTCTGAAAAATAACTCCAGCTGTGTCCACTGCTGGGATTCAAACATATCTGGGCATGTCAAGCAAGTCTAAGGATCAGCCAAACAAAAACCCATTTAGAAGAAAAAATGAAGAGCCTTCACAAGAGAATTTATCTTTAAAAAAGAAATAAGAAGGCACAATGAACATAACTTACTAATATAGGAATAGTTTGCAAAGCAAAATAGAGATATTTTTAATATAGCACAGCCCCTGTTTTTCAAATCTTCAGGGGCTAGAGGTCTAACATCAGAAGATATAGAAGCAGTGAGCTAATAAAATTTATGTACTGTTAAGAGACAATAGACCCAAAATGGAAACATTTGCACTAAGCCCCACATCAGCAAACCAAGACTTAACCTAACCTAATTGCAATTTCAACCTCTCCCAAGAATATAATCTCAAACGAGTCTATCTGGAATTTCCTGGTCAGCAATGGTGAGGTAATTTGCCTGATAAATCCCTTCCACCCCCAAAGAAAGATGAGGTAATTTGCTCTTTCTTTGTCCCCACCCCCTCTGCCTATAAAAGTCTGACATTTTGGTCAGTTCTTTGGAGCTTCTTTCTATTTACTAGATGAGATGTTGCTCAATTCATGAATTGCTGAATAAAGCCAATAAGATCTTTAAAAATTTATTAAGTTGAATTTTGTTTTTTAACAGATTTGGTGGCAGTGGAAGGATCTGAAGTGAACTTCTGATTGCTTCAGGGACAATGAGGAACACAGGTATGGTATCCATGAACCCTTTTCAGTTCTCTGTATTTCTCACCATTTCTGAGGGCTGTGGGTAAGTTTCTCTTGGTTTTGAGCTTCATTCTCTTTGTCTCGAGCTCCTGATCTAATTAACTTTCCAGTCCATAATTCCCCATTTGTTTGGAATTCCAGTCTAGTTCATAGTCCCCATTTGTTGAGGTGTGCTGTTTCAATCCTTTCTCCAGTCCAAGGTTCTATGGTAGGTATCACTGGTGGTGCACACAGAGCCTTCTCTTGACCAGGACATAGTAACATCTATTGGATACTGCCCATATATTAAGGTGCACATATTTGCCTTGTTTTGTGTAGATAAAGGCTATTGCTAATGAGGATCTCAGAATCGAAAAAGCCAGAAAACTTTGTGGGCATGGATCAAGCACTTAAGAGCTATTAGAATACTCGCCAACTAACTCAGATTCCCACGTTAGGATAAGTTGGTCATAGAATAGGTTTGACACTAGGTCACCTGCCAACCTCAAGAAATTTTCAGTATAATGAGGCATACTGTAAAACACCACAGTCTTCATTCAACCCAGTAGCAAATCCCCTTTAGGTATTAGTTTGGCTCTAAGAGACCCAGAGATTTAAAATAATGGGATTTTTAAATTTGAAAGAGTTGAGCATGCCACCTTCAGGCACACATGCTTATTTTATTTCTAAAGACTATAGTCCTGGAATCTGTAGGTTGCTACAAAAAATGTCAGAATTATACTAAAAACAGCCTAGAGTTACAATGATCATTATGGGGAATGTTCCAATTAGACAAGATCACACATTTAAGAAGTGCACTTGAAAATAAGGGTTCCATAATCAACAAGAATGGGATACCTAATTTTAAAAAATTATTTATTTATTTATTGGGATGTGTTGGGTCTTAGTTGTGGCATGCAGGATCTTTTAGTTGTGGCATGAGGGATCTAGTTCCCTCAGCAGGGATCGAACCCGGACCCCCTGCATTAGGAGCTCAGAGTCTTAACCACTGGCTCACCAGGGAACTCCCTGGGATACCTAATTTAATTGGTATGTGGAAGCTTCCAAAAGCTTCAATATTCCAAAATAGTTTCATTGAAAGTTTCATTGCAAAAAGGCTAATGAAATAATAAAAAACACACCTAAAACAAAAGACTAAAAGACTGACATAACACTTACTGCTTCACTCTTTTAATTGAGTACTAATTTTACTAATCTTCTCCCTGGAATGTCTTTCCACTCTCAAGAAACTACAAGACCATAAACAAAATTATGCCAATTAGTGACCTTATATACACCTCCATATCTACCATCAAAGGAGGGCCCCTCCCAGAGTTGAGGAGACTCTGAGGGATTTCTAGTAAACTGCTATTTTATTCCCTTAAACAGCCAAGGGAAACTAAACTTAAAGTTAATACAAAACCTTACCATAATAGAGCTACATTGCCTACTTTAAACTCCACTCAGAGCTTGCAGATGGGATCCTGGAAACAGTGGCAAAAGCTGGCTATGGGTGAGAACTCTTACCAGAGTCAGATCTCTTGAATCTCTGTCTGTAGTATCCAATAAATAGAGGAAAATAAAATATATTTTGCACCCTTTGGTGATGCCTCTTGAGTCAAAAGGGATGTTCCATACTGCCAGAAATATTTACTGTTTGTCCCAGCTAGAAACAACACAGTAGATCTGTGGTCAGAAATTGGCCAAATTACAGAGTCTGATAAAAAATTTTTTAGCATTTCTCCTCTAAGCTAAAATAAAACTATGTACCCAGAGGGAGGGGGACAAAAAGTTCTAAAGCCCTTGTAAAAGGATTTATGGGTAAATCAACTTATGATGTCATTTAACTTGCAATCTAATCCCTTAAAGAATTAAAAGCAACTGTCCTTATTTTACAAATCTTTGAGAAACCAGAAATGTGGCACCTACTGAATGCTGGCAGAAGACAGACTTCCAAGAGGGCAAGAAAATCCCCACGAACTTCGGTAGGGAAAAAGAAAAAAAGAGAGAGACAAAGGAATAGGGTCAGGTCCTGCACCTCTGGGAGGGAGCTGTGAAGGAAGAAAAGTTTCCACACACTAGGAAGCCCCCTCACTGGTGGGGACAGGGTGTGGGGAGCTTTGGAGCCACAGAGAATAGTGCAGCAACAGACATGCAGAGAGCAAAGTGGAGAGATTCCTGCACAGAGGATTGTTGCCGACCAGCACTCACCAGCTTGAGAGGCTTATCTGCTCACCCTCTGGGGAAGTTGGGGGCTGGGAGCTGAGGCTCAGGCTTCAGAGGTCAGACCCCAGGGAGAGGACTGGGGTTGCCTGCGTTAACACAGCCTGAAGGGGACTAGTGCATCACAGCTAGCCAGGAGGGAGTCTGGGAAAAAGTCTGGACTTGCCTAACAGGTAAGAGACCATTGTTTTGGTGTGCACAAGGAGAGGGGATTCCTATTCCATGTTCCCAGAGATGGCAGGGCACTGCCTAAGTGAGCTCCAGACACAGGTACGAGCCACAACTCTCATCTCAGACCCCAGAGGCAGGCATGAACAACGACTGCTGCCACCACTGCCACCAAAAGTCCTGAGTGCAAATGCAGGTCATTACACACACCCTCCCAGGAGCCTGTGCAGCTCACTACTGCCAGGGTCCCGGATCCAGGGCCAGCTTCCCCAAGAGAACACACAGCACACATGAGGCTGTTGCAACTACACACTGACCTCTGCCACAGCAGTCACTACCTGCAGCCTAGTTATGACGACCATACCCCTCCCTTTTCCCAGCCTGAGTGAGCAAGAAGGGCCTAAACAGATGCTGTTATAACCCCCTCCTGTTGGGTCAGGAAACAGATGCCTGAGGGAGACCTACACACAGAGGTAGGGCCAAAATCACAGCTGAACCCCAGGAGCTGTGCGAACAAAGAAGAGAAAGGGAAATCTCTCCCAGCAGCCTCAGGAGTAGAAGATTAAATCCCTGCAATTGGCTTGGTGAACCCTGCATCTGTGGAATATGAGTAGACAAGTAGACAATGAGTGTTCCTAAAATTGAGGCAGTGGGCTTTGGGGCCAGCTGTGAACTTGGGATTTGCTTTCTGCGTTTGATCTGTTTTTGGCTTTATGTTATTCTTAGTTTAGTTTTTAGTGTTTGTTTTCATTTGTTGGTTTGTTTACTGGTATGGATGTGCTCTTCCTTTTTTTCTTTTTCTTCTCTTTTTGTGAGTGTGTGTGTGTATGTTACTTTGTGTGATTTTCTTTGTTTAGTTTTGGTTTGACCATTTGTTTTGAGGTTCTGTCCGTTTTTTGTTTCTTTGGTTGGTTTGTTGCTTTTGGTTTTGGGTATTATTTTCTTCCTTATCATCCATGCTGTGTGGCTGGCAGGGTCATGGTAATCCAGCCAGGTGTCAGGCCTGAGCTTCTGAGGAAGAAAAGCCGAGCCCAGGACACTGTATCACCTGAGATCTCCCAACCCCATGTAATATTAATTGGCGAGAGCTCTCCCAGAGATCTCTGTTTCAACACTAAGACACAGCTCCACCCAACTGCCAGCAAGCTCCAGTGCTGGAGACTCCATGCCAAACAACAAGCAAGACAGGAACACAACCCCACCCATTAACAGAGAAACTGCCTAAAGTCATACTAAGCTCACAGACACCCCAAAACACACCACTGGATGTGGCCCTCCCCACCAGAAGGACAATATCCAGCCAAACCCACCAGAACACAGGTACCAGTCCCCCACGCCAACCAGGAAGCCTACACGAGCCACTGAACCAACCTTACCAACTGGGGGCAGACACCAGAAATAAGAGGAACTACAATCCTGCAGCCTATGAAAAGGAGACACCAAACTCAGTAAGTTCAACAAAATAAGACAGAGAAATATGCAGTTGAAGAAGGAACAAGGTAAAACCCACCAGACCAAAAAATGAAGAGGAAATAGGCAGTCTATCTGAAAAAGAATTCGGAGTAATGACAGGAAAGATGATCCAAAATCTCGGAAATAGTACGGAGAAAACACAAGAACTGATTAACAAGGACCTAGAAGAACTAAAGAGCAAACAATGATGAACAACACAATAAATGAAATTAAAACTACTCTAGAAGGAATCAATAGCAGAATAACTGATGCAGAAGAATAGATAAGTGCCCTGGAAGATAGAATAGTGAAAACAACTTCCTCAGAGCAGAATAAAGAGAAAAGAATGAAAAGAATTGAGGACAGTCTCAGAGACCTCTGGGACAACATTAAACACACCAACATTTGAATTATAGGCTTCCCAGAAGAAGAAGAGAAAAAGAAAACTTCTGAGAAAATATTTCAGGAGATTATAGTCAAAAACTTCCCTAACATGGGAAAGGAAATAGTCAATCAAGTCCAGGAAGCACAGATAATATGATAGCAGATAAACCCAAGGAAAAACACGCCCAGAGACATAGTAATCAAACTGCCAAAATTATACACAAAGAAAAAATATTAAAAGCAACAAGGAAAAAATGAAAAGTAATATACAAGGGAACACATAAGGTTAATGGCTGATTTCTTGGCAGAAACTCTACAAGACAGAAGGGACTGGCAGGACATAATTAAAGTGATGAAAAGGAAAAGCCTACAGACAAGATTACTCTACCCAGCAAAGATCTCATTCAGAGTTGACAGAGAAATTAAAGCCTTTACAGACAAACAAAACTTAAGAGAATTCAGCACCACCAAACCAACATTACAGCAAATGCTAAGGGAAATTCTCTAGGCACGAAACATAAGAGAAGGAAAAGACCAACAAAAATACACCCAAAACAATTAAGGAAATGGAAATAGGAACATATATATCAATAATTACCTTAAATGTAAATGGATTAAGTGCTTCCACCAAAAGACACAGACTGGCTGAATGGATACAAAAACAAGACCAGTATATACGCAGTCTACCAGAGACCCACTTCAGACCTAGGGACACATACAGATTGAAAGTAAGTGGATGGAAAAAGATATTTCATGCAAATGGAAAACAAAAGAAAGCTGGAGTAGCAATTCTCATATCAGGCAATATAGACTTTAAAATAAAAACTATTACAGAGAAAAAGAAGGACACTACATAATGATCAAGGGATCAGTCCAAGAAGAAGATATAACAATTGTAAATGTTTATGCACCCAACCTAAGAACACCTCAATACATAAGGCAAATGCTAACAGCCATAAAAGGGGAAAACAACAGTAACACAATAATTGTAAGGGACTTTAACACCAGACTTTCACCAATGGACAGATATCCAAAATAAAACTAAATAACGGAACTCAAGCTTTAAATGACACATTAGACAAAATGGACTTAATTGATATTTATAGGACATTCCATCCCAAAACAACAGAATACACTTTCTTCTCAAGTGCACATGGAATGTCCTCAGGATAGAACATATCTGGGGTAAAAAATCAAGCCTCAAGAAATTTAAGAAAATTGAAATCATATCAAGCACCTTTACCAAACACAATGCTATGAGACTGGATATAAATTACAGGAAAAATATGTAAAAAATAAAAACAAATTGGAAGCTAAACAATACACTACTAAATAACCAAGAGATCACTGAAGAAATCAAAGAGGAAATCAAAAAACACCTAGAAATAAATGATAATGAAAACATGACAAACCAAAACCTGTGGGATGCAGCAAAAGCAGTTCTAAGAGGGAAGTATATAGCAATACAATCCTACCTCAAGAAAGAAGAAAAATCTCAAATAAACAACCTAATCTTACACCAAAAGCAATTAGAGAAAGAACAAGAAAACCCCCAAAGTTAGCAGAAGGAAAGAAATCATAAAGATCACCTCAGACATACATAAAAAAAAATGAAGGAAAAAATAGCAAAGATCAATAAAACTAAAAGGTGGTTCTCTGAGAACATAAACAATATTGATAAACCAATAGCCATAATCATGAAGGAAAAAAGGAAGAATATTTAAATCAATAGAATTAGAAATGAAAATGGAGAAGTAACAACTGACACTGCAGAAATACAAAGGATCATGAGAGATTACTACAAGCAGCTATATGCCAATAAAATGGACAACCTGGAAGAAGTGAACAAATTCTTAGAAAAGCACAACCTTCTGAGACTGAAACAGGAAGAAATAGAAAATATGAATAGAACAATCAAAAGCAGTGAAATTAGAACTATGATTAAAAATCTTCCAACAAACAAAATCCCAGGACCAGATGGCTTCACAGGGGAATTCTATCAAACATTTAGAGAAGAGCTAACACCTATCCTTGTCAAACTCTTCCAAAATATAACAAAAAGAGGAACACTCCCCAACTCATTCTATGAGGCCACCATCACCCTGATACCAAAACCAGACAAAGATGTCACAAAAAAAGAAGATCACAGGCCAATATCACTGATGAACAGATGCAAAAATTTTCAAAAAAATACTATCAAACAGAATCCAACAGCACATTAAAAGGATCATACACCATGATCAAGTGGGGTTTACCCCAGGAATGCAAAGCTTCTTCAATATATGCAAATCAATCAATGTGATACACCATATTAACAAGCTGAAGGAAGAAACCCATATGATAATCTCAGTAGATGCAGGAAAAGCTTTCAACAAAATTTAACACCCATTTATGATAAAAACTCTCCAGAAAGTGGGCATAGAGGGAACCTACTTCAATATAATAAAGGCCATATATGACAAACCCACAGCTAACATCATTCTCAATGGTGAAAAACTAACCCATTTCCTCTAAGATCAGGAACAAGACAAGGGTACCCACTCTCATCATTATTATTCAACACAGTTTTCAAAGTTTTAGGCATGACAATCAGAGAAGAAGAAATAAAAGGAATCCAAGTTGGAAAAGAAGAAGTAAAACTGTCACTGTTTGAGCATGACATGATACTATACATAGAGAATCCTAAATATGCTACCAGAAAACTACTAGAGCTAATCAGTGAATTTGGTAAAGTAGTAGGATACAAAATCAATGCACAGAAGTCTCTTGCTTTCCTATATACTAATGATGAAAAATCTGAAAGAGAAATTAAGGAAACAATCCTATTTACCATTGCAACAAAAATAATAAAATACCTAGGAATAAACCTACCTAAGGGGGCAAAAGACCTGTATGCAGAAAACTATAAGACACTGATGAAAGAAATCAAAGACAATACAAACAGTTGGAAATATATACCATGTGCTTGGATTAGAAGAATCAACATTGTGAAAGTGGCTATACTACCCAAAGCAATCCACAGATTCAGTGCAATCCTTATCAATATACCAATGGCATTTTTCACAGAACTAGAACAAAAAATTGTTCAATTTGTATGGAAACACAAATATCCCGAATAGCAAAAGCAATCTTGAGAAAGGAAAATGGAGCTGGAGGAATCAGGCTCCCTGACTTCTGACTATACTACAAAGCTACAGTGATCAAGACATTGTGGTACTGACACAAAAACAGAAATATAGAATAATGGAACAGGATAGAAAGCCCAGAGGTAAACCCACACACATATGGTCAACTTATCTTTGACCAAGGAGGCAAGTATGTACAATGGAGCAAAGCCTCTTCAATAGTTGTGCTGGGAAAAAACTGGACAGCCACATATAAAAGAATGACATTAGAACACTTCCTAACACCATACACAAATATAAACTCAAAATGGATTAAAGACCTATATGTAGGGACTTCCCTGGTGATGCAGTGGTTAAGAATCTGCCTGCTGATGCAAGGGACATGGTTTTGAGCCCTGGCCCACAAATATCCCATGTGTTGTGGGGCAAGGAAACCCATGTGCCACAGCTAAGGAGCCTGCACGCCTAGAGCCCATGCTCCACAACAAGAGAAGCCAGTGCAGTGAGAAACCCACACACCACAATGAAGAGTAGCTCCCGCTCACTCCAAGTAGAGAAAGCCCACATGCAGCAACAGAATCAAAGCAGCCAAAATTAACTAATTAATTAATTATTAATTAATTAATTAATTAATTAATTTTAATAAAATGACGTAAATGTAAGGCCAGACACTTTAAAACACTTAGAGGAAAACATAGGCAGAAAACTCTATGACGTTAATCACAGCAAGATCCTTTTTGACCCACCCCCTAGAGTAATGGAAATAAAAACAAAAATAAACAAATGGGACCTAATTAAACTTAAAACTTTTGCACAGCAAAGGAAACCATAAACAACACGAAAAGACAACCTTCAGAATGGGAGAAAATATTTTCAAATGAAGCAACTGACAAAGGATTAATCTCCAACATATATAAGCAGCTCTGCAGCTCAATATCAAAAACACAAACAACCCAATCCAAAAATGGGTGAAAGACCTAAATAAACATTTCTCCAAAGAATATAGAGAGATTGCCAGCAAACACATGAAAGGATGCTCAACATCACTAATCATTAGAGAAATGCAAATCAAAACCACAATGAGGTTTCATCTTATACCAGTCATAATGGCCATCATCAAAAAATCTGCAAACAAATGCTGGAGTGGGTGTGGAGAAAAGGGAACCCTCTTGCCCTGTTAGTGGGAATGTAAATTGATACAGCTACTATGGAAAACAGTATGGAGGTTCATTTTAAAACTAAGAATAGAACTACCATATGACCAAGCAATCCCAATACTGGGCATATACCCTGAGAAATCCATAATTCAAAAAGAGACATGTACTACAATGTTCATTGCAGCACTGTTTACAATAGCCAGGACATGGAGAAAACCTAAGTATCCATCAACAGATGAATGGATAAAAATGTGGCACATATATACAATGGAATATTACTCAGCCATAAAAAGAAATGAAATGGAATTATTTGTAGTGAGGTGGATGAACCTAGAGTCTGTCATAGAGTAAAGTAAATCAGAAAGAGAAAAACAATTACCATATACTAACACATATATATGGAATGTAAAAAAAAAAAAAAAAGTTCTGATGAACCTAGGGACAGGACAGGAATAAAGATGCAGCCATAGAGAGTGGACTTGAGGACATGGGGGATGGGTAAAGGGAAGCTGGGACGAAGTGAGAGAGTAGTATTGACATATTTACACTACCAAATGTAAAATAGATAGCTAGTGGGAAGCAGCTGCATAGCACAGGGAGATCACCTTGGTGCTTTGTGACCACCTAGATGGGTGGGATAGGGAGGGTGGGAGGGAGGCTCAACAGGGAGGGTATATGGGGATATATGTATACATATAGCTGATTCACTTTGTTATACAGTAGAATCTAACACAACATTGTAAATCAATTATACTCCAATAAACATAAGAAAATAAAAAAGAAAGAAAAATGACTTGGCATGATGAAATTTTCATAAATAATCTAAACATAATTGTTGTGAGCAAGTAAATTAAATAGATATGAGCAGGATAAAAAATTTTAGGTAAATTTTAGAAATAATTTCCCCAATTCTTCTGTAACATGAAACCTTAAAATTATGCAAAGTTAAAATAAATGATGAATAATCATGATATATCTAGGTCATTTTCAATTAAGGTAAAATACTGAAACATTCATTACTGAACATAGGTTCATCCACTTTTACAGAGGAGCTAAAGATACTTGGGTCTACTAATAAATAATTTTGTCCCACACTGAAAAATGTATTATTAGAATTCATATGTTTCTAGAAATTATAAAAAACATTTATAAATTTGTCAAGTTGCAGAATGTTAATAAAAACCACAGTTCACAATAGTTTACTTCCTTATTTCTACTAAAAATTAAGGTTTTATTTATGATAAGAGAAAAGCTATGAAGAATGGAGATGCATTTTTCTTGAGAAAAAAGAAAGCAATTTTGTCCTAAAGTAATACTGGGTATTTCAGAATCGGAAAAAGGAAAAACATAGAACAAAAAACGTTTTGTGGAAAAGGAATCTAGAGAAAGAAATTTTATGCACGTTCAACTTGCTTAAGATTAGAATGAACTCAGTGAAGTTAAATAAATTTTAATATCGAAAGTAAGCTGGTACAAAATTAGAATTTGGTTTTCTCTCTGTTAAAAGGAAAAAGTTTTACTCAGCTTTGGTCTTCTTTTGATAACGGATTGTAAAAGTTTCTTTACCTTTTAGGTATTCTTCCTAGAAATCAAAGATTATGTGTTTTACCGAAATAATTTCCAATAACAACTATTTAACTTTGCATTTGTCTGTGAAGTCTTTGATTTTTACTTTGGTTAAATGGATAAATAAGTATTGTTTCACTGTGAAGTATGATCCTATTTGACCAAGTGGTTTTGAATCTTTTGATGTTTTTGACAAATTTTGATATTTTTGACAAAAATCAAATTCTAAACAAACTCTTTTTGACTTTGAACCAACTTTGAGATTCCCCACAGGGCCCCTAGAACATCTCAAACTATTTGTTCTCTCTCCTTTAAAAAGAGAGATGTTAAACTAATTAGATTTATTTGATATGTTAAATTACATGGGAAGCATTGTCAAATAAGAAGTAATACTAAGCCTTTTTTATGTTATATTTGTATACATATATGTGTTCCAGAAGTTCTGTGAAATTCCTGGAAATCTGTTATGTCCTGGTATAATATTATGACTCCTAATTCCAATTATCATCTTAAAATATATATCACAGAAATAACTACATTTCTTTATCAAATGAACTCTCATCAGATCTTTAACAATGGGCATTTTTAAGTCTTTGTCATTTACAGAGAGTTTTATTGTCCTAGTTGCTTTTGTAAAACTGTTCCTACAAAAGTGCTTCATCTTCAGGGAGATTCATGGGAAAATTTTTGGTAAGTATAGGTTCTGATAACTCTAAGGTCATAAAAATGAACTGGATTCAAGCAGAACAAGTAATAATTATATGGCAGTGAATGACCTGAAGAAGATGATTATAATTTTTTTGTGATTTTTTGTTTGAAACAGTACTGCATCCTTATAGCTTTCTTTTTTCCAGATGTAAAGAAACCTTTTCTCTTAAGCGATTGATGACTTACAGCAATTTGTTAAAGTATACATTTGTAAACAAAGATGAAACATTTACTTTTTCTTCTACCTTATCCCTCCATAATTTGGAAACTCTTGAGCATTTTTTAATGGAAATGTAGTTAATTACTTGCATAAGTTCAATAAGAATCTGTTC
The DNA here is from genome assembly GCF_963924675.1 of Phocoena phocoena. Classification (NCBI taxonomy): domain Eukaryota; kingdom Metazoa; phylum Chordata; class Mammalia; order Artiodactyla; family Phocoenidae; genus Phocoena; species Phocoena phocoena. The sequence continues at coordinate 82,358,855 of NC_089240.1, read as the reverse complement.
TCCTTGTCATAGGACACAATTGGAAACATTGGCTAAAATATCAAATCTTATGGCTGAGAGAGATGTGTATAGACCCCGATATGATCAGACAGCTTTAAAGAACTACTTGGAAAAATCATCCTTGTACCTTGCTTATAGGATTCCCAGCAGCCTCCAGGTGAGTAAGGAAGGTTACTGCCTGGCAGGCCCAGGAACCTCAAGATATTTGGGGGGGACTTGAGAAGAAAGGAATTCAACCAAACTATATATATTTCAGGTAAAATCCAATAGTAAATTCTTGGCTTGGCCTCAGAGGTCTTTAAGATTTCAATCTGAGATTTCTTATGAAAAGTTCCAGCAAAGTGGTCTTAAAAAGATTTTATATGGTCAATCACTATTTTTGCTGCACTTATGTACATAATCAGACCAAGTTTAATGCAAACAAATTAGTTTTACTGTGATTACCTTTGGTTAAAATCATAAAGAAAAATCTCATGTTTACACCTTTGTAGATATTACATTCTAGACCTGTTAGTTGTCTTTGAGGTTGTGTTATATAATTGTAAACTGAACTGTATCCTGAATTCTAGTTCCCTCAAATAACTGGCAACAGCTCTCCAAACTAACATTTCCAATTTTCTCTCACTCTTCTGATTTGGAATCACTAAGAACAAAGATTTCCCTTGAGTATCCTCCAAAGGAGCTATAACAGAAACTCCTCACCATCCAGATGGCATCCAAACTTCAGGGACTTGAACCTTAGATATACATCTCACAGCTGAAGAAGTCTCCACCTGACATCTGGTTCTGTACACCAGCTGGAGAACTCAAAATCAAATTGACTAAGAAGAGAAGTCACCTACATCAAGGTAGATTGCTTCCTCCCAAGACACTGGATTAAGACTTCATACTTTACACATAAGACCACTTTCTTCTTGTTCTTGTTGTTGTTGTTGTTGTTGTTGTTGTTGTTGTTCTTCTTCTTCTTCTTCTTCTTCTTCTTCTTCTCCTTCTCCTTCTCCTTCTCCTTCTTCTTCTTCTTTCCCTTTACTCAAGCATTGTCCTGGAAAGATAATGCCATCATCCATACTTCCATTCCTAAGCAGGGTAAACTGGAATTCAGAACAACTTTTTTTTCAGACTAGGAGATTTCCTTCCCACTTAACTGACCCTTGGCTTGAATAAGCAAATGCAACAGTCCCTGAGAATGAATCCATTAGCAGTGCCACCTTAATAAAGTGATCTGTGCCCTTCGCAAAAGATAAGATAGGATTTATCTTCATCTGTGTCCTTGGATATATGGATACCTAGATGGCTGGCATATAACCAGGTAATATCTCTTGGGTTATCTAACTGTGTCCCTAACTGTTTGCAAATGAACTGAGACACCTCATTGGTCAACTCCCCTGAATTTACATCAATGAGTTAGAATGGACCTACCAGGAGATGTTCATGACTTAGAATTTGCTTCCTTTGGCAGGGCCCTACTTCCCTAGTTAGGAGAAAATATGAATAAGAAGATGATCAGGAACGTCTCCTTAGTTCTTAAAAATATTGCAGTATCCACTACTAAGACAATAGCTGTCCAGCTAAAATCCTTAGACTTTCTGGCCAAAGTTCTTGATAATAGGATAGCCCTTGATTATCTCTTAGTTGAGCTAAGTGGTGTCTATGATGTGGTCAGCACCTCCTGCTGCACCTGGATTAACACTTCTGGGAAAGTTGAAACTCAGCTACATAAGATCACTGAACAAGGGGGTAGTGGTGGTGGGATGAATTGGGAGATTGGGATTGACATATATACACTAATATGTATAAAATAGATAGTTAATAAGAACCTGCTGTATAAAAACATAAATAAAATAAAAATCAAAAATTCAAAAAAAAATCACTGAACAAGCAATTTGGCTTAAAAAGGTGACTCCTTCAAGCTTTCTCTGACTTACTTGATTTTGATTCATTTGGGTCTTGGTGACAACGACTCCAAAATGCACTCCAAACATTGGGAATTATCCTGCTAATAATAATCATAGTAGTCTCCCTAGCACATGTATTCTCTCAAAAGGTTTAAATACATGTTCACAGCCACTAACCACTAAGCAAATAATCTCCCTATGACTGGAACACCAGAAAAGAAATGAAGAAAATGATTCGCTCAAAGACTGTGAGCCTGAAGTCATGACTTATGAATACTACACAGAGATCAACAAAAACTGTGAGAACTTCAGAGCCATAGCTGGGAAGGGTGCTAATACTTTAAATTTTGATCAAATCTTTCAGTTACGCTGAGAGTCTGAGCAAAAGGGGAGAACTGTTTAAAAAAGAGACAACAGGCTCAAAATGGAGTCATTTGTTCTAATCCCCATGTCAGCAAACCAAGGCTTAATACCTAACCTAATTGCAATTTCAACCTCTCCCAGGAATTTAAGGAATGTAATCTTAAATTAGTCCATCTGGAGTTTTCAGGTCAGCAGTAGTGAGGTAATCCACCTGATAGCACCCTTCCAACCCCCAAAGAAGGATGAGGTAATCTGCTCTTTCCTTGCTTCCTCTCCCCCTGCCTATAAAAGTCTCCCATTTTGTTCAGCTCTTTGGAAATCATTTCTATTTGCTATTTGGGATGCTGCTTGATTCATGAATTGTTGAATGAAGCCAATAAGATCTTTAAAAATTTACTCAGCTGAATTTTGTTTTTAACAGTACTAATATTATCTTGATCTAATTTGCACCCCCAGGTTGGTAAATCCTGGGAAACCTCAATTTTTTAATATTAGTAACAGTTTATGGTAGTTATTTTTACCCATCATCCCTGTTGTATAACAGTGATTATATATGGAGATTTATTTTCTTCACTTAGCTGAAAGAAGACCATTATTTATTCTCTGTCACCCTTCATGGCTGTTTCTTTTTAATCCCCTTTATTGAATCTTTCTCATCTCACAGACCTCTAAACATTGTAGTTTTCCAAGTTTAAATCCCGAGACCTCTTCTCTCCTCTTCTATTTACATTCATGTCTTGGATGATCTCATTCTGGCACATGGCTTTAAAATACCATCTCTATACAGAAAACTCCTAAAATTAAATCTCCAGCCTTGATCTCTACCATGAATTCCAGACTCAATCTAATTTCCTGCTCAACATCTCCATTTAGATGTATAACAGACAACTCAAATAAACTATGTCCCAAACTGAACTCTTGATTCTTAACATCCCCTAACCAGCTTGGCCCAAAGACTTTTCCATCCCAGTTAATGGTAACTTCATCCATCTTGTTGCTTAGGACAAAATTCTTCGTGTCAACCAGACTTTTCTTTACAACCCACATCATACATACTTACATACATCATACGTACATACTTGGTACATATCACCAAATCCTGTTGGCCTTATATTCAAAATACACATTATCCAGAATCCAGCCACTTCTTACCACCTCCACTTGTACCACCCAGTCTAAAATCATCATCAAGCACTAATTTTCTAACTAGTCTCTTGGCTTCTGCCCCTACCTCTTTCTCCCCAGCTGTCAATTCTCCCCACAAAAGTTAGAGTGAACCTTTTAAAATGTAAATTAGATCATTTCAGTCTTCTACTCCAAACACTTCAGTGGTTTTTCATGTCACTCAGAATAAAATCTAATTTCTTGGTCTGGTCTACAAGGCACACTTGATCTCATCCCTGGCTTCTTTTCTGATTTCACATCCAATACTCTCCTATCTCAGTGCTAGCCACACTGGCCTCCTTCTGTACCTTAAATTTAGCAAGTAGGTTTTTGCTTTAAGACCTCTGTATCAATTGTTTTGCCTTGGTTTGCTCTTCCTCCAGACATTGCCTCCATATCTTAGCCCCCATTTCATTCAGGTTTTGCTCAAATGTTATCATCTCAGAAGTAATTTCCTTGGCCAACCTACCTAAATAAGTCACCTTCCCATCTCCCATCACTCTCTGTTTCCTTATCCTGCTTTATTTATCTTCATGTATTCCTTTAAATTTTCAATTTATTATTGCCTCTCTCTCTCTCTCTCTCTCTCTCTCTTTATATATATATATAAAACATAAGCTTCAGAATAGCATGGATGCTGTATTTGTATTTGTGTTCAATACTGATTTTCCAGCATCTAGAATGGTGCCTGGCACACAGTAATATCAGAAAAAAACTGTCTCTTGAATCAATCAACTAGTGAATAGTGCTAAATAGGACTAATAGGACTAAAAAATGTACTAGTAAGGGTCAAAATGTTAAAGAAAGCTAAAAGTACCACAGAATGTTTTTGTAGAGCAGTCATTAAATTATTTGGGTATATGTTGCTTTTTCTGTTTTATAAGTCACAAATTAAAGAAATAGTTTAATTATTCCCCATGAAATGGAGTTACTTAGGAACATTTGATAGCATATTGTGCTAATACATATAACAGTTGGTAGATATCTGATGAGCATATTCATGTCTCAGTCACTCAGTTCAATAGATATTGTGATGATTTTTGACCATTTTACCAATTTATATTATTTATGTTTTAAGTTACGTATCATTTAATTTACATCCATAATAAAGATTCCATGATCTAGAGAGCTTATATCTACTTTGTTCTCCTTAACTTATGAACTTTCCGATTCCATTTCAACTCATACTTCCTTCTTTCAACTATTTACACCATGATAGATATAAAGCGCATCTACTACTATATTAATTATTGAATAGGTACTTATTAAATATTTGTTGAATAAAAACATAAATATTATAATAATTATATATATTTACCTCAGTATGATTTCAACCAGATGTAAAAGTTACTAACATTAAAGCTTATGTACTATAGAGACAAAAAACATATCAGTGGTTATCCAAGACTGGCCATTGGACTGCAAATGGACTTAAGGAAAGTTTGGAGGCTGATGAAATTTTCTAAAACTGGATTTAGAAGGGGGGAGATTGTGTGGGGAGTTGGCACAATTCTATACATTTATTTTAAAAATCACTGAATTGAACACACACAATGAGTATATTTTGTGGCATGCAAATTATGCCTCAATAAAACTGTTAGTGTGTGTAGAAGCTCAGGATATCATAAGTATTTCAAAGAATAATGCATAAAAAAGAAAATTTAGGGATAAATGTAATCATTTGCCCTTATCGTTTATTTGGAACAAATATTACATAAAGTAATAATATGTCTTTTGCAGAATATTGCTAACAAATGAAAACCTTTGAATATTATCATAAAGGATTATGAAGGGGAGTAAAATATGCCATCCCCAAATATGTCTCTTTGGCATATTGATCATTTGAAGCTGATTATTTTTTAAGGCTCAGACACAGGAGAATCTCTGAAAACAGTAGAAGGTGACTTTTGTGAGGGAAATTTACATTTATAAGAAAACTCTACATTTGTAAGGGTATCTCCCTCTCCATACCAGTAAGAGGAGGATGACTAAATCTCTAGAAGCTCTTATCAATGGAGAAGGCTTGGTCTTAAATCTGCATAACAACTACACCCTTGTTTACTGTGCTTTTCCTGGTCACCTCCCTTAACTGGCCTCCCCCCCCCCCCCACCCCCAGCCCAACATCTTGTTTTCTATCTTTTGGTGGAGATGGTATTTAAGGTGGTGACTTGGGCCATTTGGGAGAGTTACTCAGTTTTTCCTGAGTATCTCCCAAGTACAAAAGAGGTATACATGCTATTAAACTGCTGTTTGTTTTTCTCCTGTTAATATGCCGTTTATTACAAGGGAGGGAGTCTAAAGCCAAGAACATAGGAGAGTAGAAGGAAAATTGTTTACCCCCTTGCAGTTGGAAGCAATTATAAAAACAAATTATTTGATTTCTATAAGCAAAACACATAAGAATTCTGAATATAAATTCATAAAAACATTTTAGTCTATTTTGATTCTATAATACAAAATTACGTCTCAATTTACATTTTAATATATACTTGCTCCTGAAACACAAATATAATATATGCTATTTATATATTAGCAAACCATACTTTTTTCTCACATAATTGATTAAAATTGAACAGTGTTTCAAGTGGGAAAAATAAAAGTCTATATTTAATAAATAAGATGTACAATAGAATTTACTTAAAATAAATTTTATAATGTAATATTTAATAATACAGTGATTGAACATAATTTTTCATTTAAAATTATCTCTATATAACTACTGATGCTGAAAACTTGGCCTCTGTGCACTGGTGCAAAATCAAATCTCTGAGACAGATTTTTGGGTGAAGTAGAAAAGAATAGCTTCATTGCTTTGCCAGGTAAAGGGGGACACAGCAAGCTCCTGCCCCAAAAACTGTGTGTCCCAACCCAAGAGGATTTGCTGAGGAATTTTATAGCAACGATTCAAGGGCGGGGTTGCTGATAAGGACTAGGATGTGTGCAAGACCTGCACTCCTTTAATCTGGTCTCAGGTAATCTCTTGATGAGCTTCTCTGGTTCCTTTAATCTAGCCTCAGGTGGTCTTCTCTGGAATGAAGAATGCTGACATCTTCTATTTGTTGGGGGTTTTAGTTTTGCAGAAGAGCTCAAAGATATTGCTTTGTGTATCCCTTGAGGTGGAACCAGGACCCTGCCCCCCAGGCTGCACTATTGTTTCTTGGCTGTTCCTCCCTTGTCTCTGTATCCCCTCCCTTCCCTGTTTAGTAACTATTTGAATCTGCCCTTTGGGACTCAGGGAAGGTCATGGAGGCTGGAGTCTGTTTCCTACAAACAGGGAATGGAGTACTCATAAAGGATTCCATGCCCAGGAGCCCCACAGGGTCCTGCTCAGTTTCACTATCACCCAGGGTTCACCAGAGAAACAGGACCAGTAGGAGATATGTATATATTTAGAGAGAGAGATTTTTAAGGAATAGTCTAACATCATTGTAGGGTTGGCAAGTTCAAAATTCGTAAAGAAGACTGGCAGCCTGGAGACTCAGGCAGGAGTTGATGCTGCAGTCTTCAGAATTTCTTCTTTTCCAAGAAACCTCAGTTTTTGCAGTTTTTATTCCTAAGGCCTACAATGGATTGGATAAGGCCCACCCATATTACTGAGGCCCTCTTTGCTAAAGTCAGCTGATTGTAGACGTTAACCACATCTAGAAAGTACCTTCACAGAAGCACCTAGATTAATACTTTATTAAATAACTGATACTACAGCCTAGCCAAGTTGGCACATAATACTAACCATCACAATAACTGTTTATGCAAAAATCACAGAATATTTTTTTTATATTCCCAAGAGGATTTTTAAATTATCAATTTGTATGAAAGGGGTTCAATAATAATACATTAGGGCTTCCCTGGTGGCGCAGTGGTTGAGAGTCCGCCTGCCGATGCAGGGGACACGGGTTCGTGCCCCGGTCCGGGAGGATCCCACATGCCGCGGAGTGGCTGGGCCCGTGAGCCATGGCTGCTGAGCCTGTGCGTCCGGAGCCTGTACTCCGCAACGGGAGAGGCCACAACAGTGAGAGGCCCTCATACCGCAAAGAAAAATAATAATAATACATTAAAAATAATAATAATAATAATAATACATTAAAAATGTTGAAATCCACTGGTCAGGAGCAGTGGCTTTTCCAAATTTTCTTTTTATATTCATAGAAATTTGTTTTAAAAAATAATCATGAAAAGAAACTCTAATATCTAAAAGAGGGAAAACAAAACTTTTATGGTGAAGATGTGAAGACTCCCAGAACCCACCCATTTAGCTTCCTGTCAGTATTGACAATAAGCACTGCCATGGAACCCTAGGATATCTCAGTGCACTTTTGTAAACCATTGATATGCCCAAATTATAAACTCAAATACCTCCAGAAATAAGGAAAATAACAGAAAAATGTGAAGCCTATCAAGAATTGGCACTTGGTTAGCATTTCCATGAACACAATGGGTAGTGGTGGGAACTGTGGTATATTGGAACAAACAGATCCTGTTTGAAACACAGCTGCTCCTCAGCTCTTGCCAATTGGTACCTTAATGGAATGCAGGTCTCATGTTGGCAGATCTCCTAATTTTTCAGTTGCTGAAAATCAGGATTTTTATGTAAGATCTTTTGATTTCAAAATTTGTGATTTTTTTGGTGTAAGATCTCTTAATTTCAAAATTTGTAATTAATTTAAGACAAGTTTAACACTTTATAAAATAAACAAGTTATGCAGACCATATTTAATGATCTGTTTGCAGTGTCTGGCTTTTAGCATCAATTCCAGATCATTTTGATTGGTCAAATAACAATAACACTTTGATTCTAATATCTTCCATTGCCAATTCATTCTTAAAATATATAACACAGATTTTTTTAAAATATAAGACAAACTCCTAAAATGAATGCTCTATTACTGGTCATATATTTACATTTGGTAGTTGAAAACAATTTCTTATGTTAAAAACTACTATCTGTTTTACCAAATTAAATTTTACCATGTGCTTTTTCTAATACAAAAAAAATATTACTTAAGTAGCACTTAAGTAGTTAGGGGAAAAATTCCACATTTCAGAATTCTTAAATAATTAGCAACTTGATTTAATTTTTTTGTTTTAAGATAATTAAATATTTTTTTTAGAGATGAATTAACTCTGATATTATTCCCCTTACTCCCTTCTACACACATACACACACACACACACACACACACACACACACATTGTTGCAGTTGTACTCCATTAAATAATTCCAGTTTTCACAATATTTTTATCTTCTCTTTCAGGAATATACACTTTCAAATACAACTGGGGAATAAAATTGTATTTTGGTAATCTATGGAGAATATAAAACTCTTGCTTACTTATAAGGAAGATATAAAAATTATCATTGAACATTTATAGAGAAAAGATTGTTCATACTTCAACAGTTGTTTTTCCTAGTGAGGTGGCTGTTGTTAGTTTCCTTTCTTTATTTACTCTAACAAGGCATATTCAATTTTCTCTCCCACTCAAAAGAAAATACACAGCATTGTGATTACTTGAAACATAATAGAGTAATTAGAGAGAAAATGTGCATAGAATTTTTATCAAGCTCTCCCTTGGTCATGTGAACATGTTCAAGGTTGCTTTGTATTGGTCAAATTCCAACCACTGCAGCAACATCTGTTACTAACCAGGTTTATCTATCCTTTGAATTCAAATTGCATAACAGAGCACAATTTTGTAGGATTTTTGGCAAATATTTTTTATTTTTTTTACTGGACAGGAAAGAGTACTAAAAATGTCAAAATAACAATTTTGGAAAGAAAGATCTAATTTGAAACAGAATGAAAAGCTTTTGATCTATACTCTTTGCATTTTTATATTAAGTTAAAAGGATGGAAATGATGAAATTTTGCACAGTTCTCAGCATGTCATACCCAGCATGGCATGCTTGAAATGTGATCTTTGTTTCAACTTGGCCACCCAGAGAAGTAGACATGAATAAGAGATGTCTTTATACAGTGTGTGTTATTTAACAGAGACACCTCCAGACAAAGGCTTTTGCAAACAAATCCATGAAAGGGTTTGTATTGCAAAGGTTTTGCCCTGCTCTGCATTTGTGCTTGGGGTGACAAAATGGATAAAGTACATAGGTCCTGTCAGAGGCTTGAGGGAATTGATAAAATTGGTTTGCTCAGACATAACATCTATAGTCTTTTATTCCCCAAACAAGAATGTAACTAACTAAATTATTTTTTAATAAAAAAAAAAACCAATAATGTTGAGTTGCAATTGTGATGACAGTCTTCAAATCTGCTGATTAGCCAGTAACTTGGATTTTTGTCCCCCATTGACAACTCTGTATTTCTTTCTGAAAATTATTGTGTGTAAAGTTCATCAATATTCTTAGAGGGAGAGTTAACATACCCCAGAAAATGAAGCTTACATTTTTGCAATAATGAGAAAAGAAAATAATATAGATATGTGGATTGTTATTCTCAGACATCATTGTGTTATCTTTGCTAAAATAATAGCACATTCCCAGGTCCTCATATGTACTCAGTTTTATGGGAACCATTCCAAACCCAATTATTACCAAGATAAAATGTGAATTTGTCAGAATGACTTATGATTGTTGATGGACTGAAGCAAGAAATCTTCCATGACCAGAGCCAATCTTAATCCAAATACATAACCAAAGCATGACAGTTTTGCATGAAATTCAAAGTTACCTAAATCAAGTCTTTGGTTCAATGCCTTGTGATCATGCAAATCCACAGAGATACACTTGAAAGTATAGATTTCCAGATCTTACGCCAGAACTACTGAATCAGAATCTCCATGGAAGGGATCTGATTTTTTTAAATTTTTAAACAAGGTGTTTGGGAAGCCCTGCTATAGCGCAAAAGAGATTGTGCCAAGAGAAGACTGCATGATAATTGGAGGGGTGTGGGCATATATTTTTTGTCCCATCCAGGACACTTTGAGAGAGAAAGGGGCATTACTAAAAATTATGCCAAAACAATAGGCATAAATGGGATCATTCTGAGAAAAGTGGAATCATTTGTCAATCTAATATTACTTCACACTTTTATATCACTTTTTTTTAAAAAAAGAAACTTTAATTTTGGGACTAGTTTTAGATTCACAGCAAAACTGAACAGAAGGTACCAAGAGTTCCCTTTTACCCTCTGACCCTACACTCACAAGCTCTCTCATTAACAGCATGTATTACATTTGTTACAATTGATGCACCTACATTGACACACTATTATCACTCCAAGTCCACAGTTTACACCAGGGTTCACTCTTGGTGTTGTACATTCTATGTATAAATGTATAATGTCATGTATCTATCATTATAGTATCATACAGAATAGTTTCACTTCCCTGAAAATCCTCTGTGCTTTGCCTATCCATACCTCCCTCCTCTCTAAACCCAGGCAACCACTAATAATTTTACTGACTTCATAATTTTTGTCTTTTCTAGAATGTCAGAGTTGGAATCATAAAGTATGTATGTAGTCTTTTCAGATTGTGTTCTTTCACTTAATATGCATTTCAATTTCTTCCATGTCTTTTCATGGCTTGTTAGCATATTTCTTTTTAGCTCTGAATAATATTCCATTGTCTGGATGTACCACAGTTTTTTTTTTTAATCCATTCACCTACTGAAGCATATCTTACTTGCTTCCAAATTTTGACAATTATGAATAAAGCTGCTACAAACATCTGAGTGCAGGTTTTTGGGTGAAATATATTTTCAGTTCATTTGGGTAGATACCAGGGAGTGTGACTGCTGGATCACATGGTAAGAGTATGTTTGCTTTTGTAAGAAACTGCCAAACTGTCTTCCAAAGTGGCTATACCATTTTGCATTACCATCAGCAATGAATGAGAGCTGCTTCACATCCTCACCAGCATTTAGTGTTGTCAGTGTTTTGAGTTTAGGGCACTCTAACAGATGTGTAGTGATAGCTTGTTCTTTTAATTTGCAATTCTCTAATGACATATGATGTTGAACATCTTTTCATATGCTTACATGCCATCTCTATATCTTCTTTGGTGACATGTCTGTTTGGATTTCTGACCTTTTTTGTTTTTTTTGGTATGCGGGCCTCTCACTGTTGTGGCCTCTCCCGTTGCGGAGCACAGGCTCCGAATGCTCAGGCTCAGCGACCATGGCTCACGGGCCCAGCCGCTCCGCGGCATGTGGGATCTTCCCAGACTAGGGCATGAACCCATGTCCCCTGCATTGGCAGGCAGACTCTCAACCACTGTGCCACCAGGGAAGCCCTCTGACCATTTTTAAATGAAGTTGTTCATCCTCCTCACTGATGAGTTTTAAGAGTTCTCTGAAATTTTTATACAAGTCCTTTATGAGATGTGTCTTTTGCAAACATTTTCTTCCAGCCTGTGGCTTTTCTTATCATTGTCTTGAAGTTTTCTTTTGCAGGTCAGAAGTTTTTAATTTTAATGAAGTCTAGTTTATCAATTATTTATTTCATGTATCACACCATAGGTGTGTCTAAAAAGTCATTGTCATACACAAGGTTATCTAAGTTTTCTCCTACATTAACCTTTAGGGATTTTATAGTTTTGCATTTTACCTTAATGGCTATAAGCCTTTTTGAAATACTTTTCTGAAAGGTGCAAGGCCTGTGTCTACATTCATTTTTTTGCATGTAGATGACCAGTTCTTCCAGCCAGCACCATTTATTAAAAAGACTCTTTGTTTCATTGTATTGCCTTTGCTCATTTATCAAAGATCAGTTAACTATACTTATGTGGGTTTATTTCTGGCCTCTCTATTCTATTCCATTGATCTACTTGTCTATTCTTTCACCAATATCTCATTGCCTTGATGACTATAGGTTTGGAGTAAGTCTTGAACTTAGGTAGCATTAGTCCTCCAACATGCTCTTCAACACTGAGTTGACTATTCTGGGTCTTTTGCTTCTCTGTATAACTTTAGAATTATTTTGTCAATATCCACAAAATAACTTGGGCTTTTTATTGCAATTGTGTTGAATCTATAGATCAAATTGGAAAGAACTGACATCTTGACAGAGTTTTCCTATTCATGAACATGGATTATTTTTCCATTTCTTGAATAATTCTTCTTTGACATCTTTCATTAGAGTTTGTAGTTTTCCTCATATAAACCTTCTACATTTTTTTTTTAGATTTATACCTAAGTAGTTCATTTTTCTTGGTAGCTAATGTAAATGATAATGTGTTTTTAATTTTAAATTCCACCTGTTCATCTGGCATATAGGAAAAAAATTGACTTTTTTCAGGAGGTTTTTTTGTCAATTTTTTTGGATTTTCTACATAGACAAGCATGTCATCTGTGAATAAAGAGAGTTTTATTTCTTCTTTCCAAATCTCTATACATTTTATTTCCTTTTCTTGCCTTGTTACATTAGCTAGGACTTCCAGTATGATTTGAAAAAGAGTGGTAACAGAGGACATCCTTGCCTTATTCCTGATCTTAGTGGGAATGTTTCAAGCTCCTTGGCATTAAGTGTGATGTTAGCTATAGAATTTTTTGTAGATCTTCTTTATCAAGTTGAAGAAGCTCCCCTCTATTCCTAGTTTACTGAGATCTTTTATCATGCATGAGTGTTGGATTTTGTCAAATGCTTTTTCTGCAACTATTGATATGATCATGTGAGTTTTCTTCTTTAGCCTGTTAATGTGATGGATTATATTGATTGATTTTTGAATGTTGTACCAGTTTTATATACCTGTGATTATACCACTTGGTCATGATAAATAAGTATTTTTAGATTTTATTTGCTAATATTTTGTTGAGAATTTTTACATTTATGTTATAAGAGATATTGGCCTATAGTTTTCTTTTTTGTAATGTCTTTGTTATGGTATTAGGGTGATACTAGCCTCATAGAATGACTCAGGAAATATTCCCTCTCTTCTATCATCTGGAAGACATTGTAGAGAATTGATATAATTTATTCATTAATGTTTGTAGAATTCTCCACTGAACCTGCCTGAGACTGGTGCTTTCTGTTTTGGAAGGTTATTAATTACTGATTCAATTTCTTTAATAGATATAGGCAAAATCAGATTGTCTTTTTTCTTGCGTGAGTTTTGGCAGATCATGGCTTTCAAAGAATTGGTCCATTTCATCTAGGTTATCAAATTTGTTGGCATAAAAGTTGTTTATAATATTCCTTTATTATCCTTTTATTATCCATGGGATCTGTAGCAATGTCCTCTCTGTCATTATTATATTAATAATTTGTGTTTTTTTATTTTTTTTCTTATTTAGCCTGGCTAGAGGCTTCTTGATTTTATTGATTTTTTCAAAGAACCAGCTTTTGGTTTTGTCAATTTTCTTCATTGATTTCCTGTTTTTTCATTTCATTGATTTCTGCTTTGATTGTTATTATTTATTTTTTTTGTGCTTTGGATTTAATTTGCTCTTTTTTTCTAGTTTACCAAGGTATGTTGTAGTTTCCCCAGCTATGTTAAGCACTCTTAAAACCCCAGCAGATTAGGCTCCTGTAAAATAGTTTTTCCTGAGGGCAGACCTTGATAAGAACAGAATGCTCTGGTGTATTTCAAAATAGTTTTCCCCTCCCTCTTCAGGAAACCTGAGGGGATTTCTGACCACTATTGACGGTCAGAACCTGGTAGAGCTCCTGAAGGTAGTACTCACAAAAATATGGGGGCTCTCTGACTGGGTCTTTAAGAGAGTTTAACATTCAGAGTTGTCCACACTGAGCCTCCAGCAATTCATCAGTTACTGTTCAGGTTTTCCTACCCAGGCACTGGTTCCCATGGCTGTTTCTCTGCTGGTAGGTTTCTGTTCTGGTAAATTGTGATTCTTTGTATCCACCTGTCTGCCTCTACAATTTTGGCAGCACCGGTTTGCTCTTTGACCTCACTTCTCTGCCTGATTGAAAAAGAGGAATTGATTTTTCATTTTGCTCAGGTTTTTACTTCTCATTAGGATAGAGTGGTAACATCTAAGCTTCTTATATGTCAGACTGGAAACTGGAAGTCTGGATAATACTTTTGTTTCCATTTTCAAAGCTCTTTCAAGTGGAATCTCTGGTTGGCTCCATTGTGCTATGCTATGAATTGAGCTAAACCTTGTAACCAGCACTTAGCATCTGAGGAAAGATAATTCAGTAGAAGGCACAGATTCTTTTCTTACACAGTGAACGTTAGCTCCTGAAACTGTGGATGCTTTCGACACCAAGCATCATAGCTTTTATGGAGAAACCTCTTGCAGTCTCCAGAGGTTTTGCAAATGATTCACAGGTGTAGCTGGTTTGAGGAAACAGATGTGCTCTTGAAGAATTGTGTGCAAATTGAATTTTTGTTAATTGAACCTTATTTAGAATTCATTTTAGGAGAGCTAACTGTTTAAAGTAGCCCTTTGGTGAATTCTTTTGTGAAATGAATAATTGCTCCTTAATTCGTCTTTTTTGAAAATGGAAATTTTTATATGTGACACTTTCTTAAAGCTATGGACCAATTCTACGCCTGTGTAGGAAGCATAGAATACTTGTGGCTTGGTAACAATACAACTCATTTCTCTATAATTAAAGAAAATGCTGTATATAAATAGCTGAATATATCCTATATGCAGTGTTATGTTTAGAAACAGAAGTAGCCTAGAACTATGATCTTGAAGAACAGCAGCAATTTGAAGTAAAATAAACTGGGTGTTTGGTCAACATTGACTAATGTAATATTAATAATATAGTTTCAAGTGACACTGCACTGGTGATTCAAATTCTATAAATCTAGTATAGGGCCCAAGGATGTGGATTTTTAACAAAAAAATTCTGCTCTGCCTAGTAGTCACTGGCTACCTGTGGGTATTTAAATTTAAATTAATTAAAATTAAATTCAGTTCCTCTGTAGCACTAGTCATATTTCAAGTGCTCAATAACCACATGTGGCCAGTGGCTACCATATTGGATAGAACAGATTATAAAACATTTTCATCATCTTGAAATGTTCTATTCAACAGTACTGCAATGATTCTAATAACAGGCAATGTTGGGAAACATTGGTTTAATTACAAGAAGACTCTCCTTAGAGTCAGGACCATAAGATTATAGGCTCTACCAGAGAAGTAACTTTCTGTGATATTAGTTTATTTGTTGTTACAGGTGCCATTGGGAGCCATTCTGCTGAAAATTAAAAAGGTCTGTCTCTTTCTCAATGTTATCCTTTATCATACGGATAATAATTTCATGCTTCTGCCTTATAGGTATTACTACAAAATGAAGAGTGGTTTTCATTGACCACAAATAAAAATCAGTTTCATTACTTTCAGAGGCACACCTCAAAGATTACATGAGCACCCATATAATTTCTGAAGAGGGTGCAAATATAATTGATAAATTCCAAGTCAAGTAATAAATTTTGGCTGGTGATATTTTCCTAGGATAAATTTAGTAGAAGACAGGAAATGTGTTATTGGATTCATATGTTGTATTAAAAGATATTATAGAACCTGAGAAAGTGCTCAGTATTTATAGCTCAGAACTTTGTTTCTTAGATAAACTGGTATCCCTCCTTTCCCTCTATTATAGATAAATGAGTTGAAACATAAAAGCCTCTGATCTAACTTCTCTGTGCCTCAGTTTCTCTATAAAGTAGGGATAATAATAGTTCCCACTTCATTTGTGTGTTGTGAAGATTAAATAATACATGATAAGCACTTGGAACAGTACTACCTATACAGGACTTAATACATTTTAGCCATTACTCTTTTTAATGTTCTCATCAACTACATCACAGAGTTAATCACATACCTGGGAATAGGACTGACCTTGCTAGCATTTTAGTCCTTCTGTCTGTATCATGTTGTTTTCAAATACAATCTGCCACGTTCCACTATGTTACTTGACTCATACAGAGTGCCTGGGACCTGGGCTATATTTGGCAAAAGAGGAGCTGCTTAGAAAATCCATTCTTGTCCTGTGCTGACTTTTTGTTTTCCAGATCAGTCTACCTAAATCTTAAGAGAACCTGAGAACACTGGAGACCCAGGATTGGACCAGGCTTTGGGACTCTGAAGGAATTTACAAGTCTTATCAAATAGTCAAAATATTTATCTATTTTGAAAAAATATATATTTAAAGCACTGCTTTTTCTTTTTATTTATTTTTTTATTGGAGTATAGTTGATTTACAATGTTGCATTAGTAGGACTGCTTCTTTGCAGTAAATATTTAGATAGGCAATGACAAACTCATATCATTTTTTCTTCTTTTAATACAGTCTGCTGATGATCCCTGACAGGTAGGACTATAAACAAAATGTCACTTTCCTGGTTCAAGTATTTACCAGACATTTCAGTGTTTCTGACAAGGATTACATCTTCAGTATGGTTAGTCTTTGACTTGTTTTCCAAGCCTCCAGCTAGTACTTGGTCTTGCGCTTGCATTTTATGGTCATCTTCCTTGGTGAGGTCAGATTCTGACAGGATGTGTATTTTTCACTCTATAGTATATAAATTTACACAGCACCCTATCTGACGGGAAAGAAGTATGTGTTGTTATGGGTTTAACACGTAAAACTTTGTGAAGAGTCAAGCTCTTCAAATCCAGACTGGCACAGAGTCTACCACCAGACTGCCAGTAAAATTGATGAAAACCAAAGGAAAATAACCACATTTTAGAGTAGATTGTAATTTAGTCATTGAATATGTTCCGAATAACCTCCCAAAAAACTATTTGGTGAGAAATATGAAAGACTGCTTTGTTTCAAACATCTCTCATCTCCTATGGTGTCAGAACTAAAGACCTTGATTTTTCATGTTCCCTGGGAGTCGCTTCCAACTCATCACTTAGCTGATCTTATGGTCCCCTTTCCCACCCACCTCACTCACCACATGGGCTTTCCCTACTGCTTTTCATGCCTCTCTTCTATTCCTTCAAAAAGCGCACATGTCATTGCTTGCTCTGTTAAGTCTTTGTGTCTCCTCTGTCCAAGCCAGTTACTGAGGAACTAAGTCAACTGGGTATGTGAAAGAGAGGACACAGACATTTTCTTAAGCTTTCCTCCAGGCTCTCCCCCCACCTCTTTAGAGTTTTACCAGTAATAGCTTAGTTGGAAATCTCGGCTTTCCTTCCTTCTTTGTGAGCAAGTTAGAATTGTGTGTGTTTGCCTATCTAGCTTCATCTTGTCTCAGGCTGAAACAAGGGAAAGCGTTTTAAAGGGGTCCCTGTAGATGGTAGGGTTGAAATAAATTTCTAGGCCGAAGATAGAGCCACTTCTGCCTGGGGAACCATGTCAAGAAACCAAAACTTAGATAACTTTCCTGTCCTTGTAAATGTTCCACTTGACCAAAAATCCAGTAAATTCAGTAAGCCAATCCCTAAATGCCAAGCTAACTCTGGCCTTCTCATTCCAAACAAGGTTGAGTCTGTGGCCCCAGCCAATCAGATATTTTGTATTTGCCCCTTCCTTATTCTTTATCCTATAAAATCTTTCTGCCTTCTACCCCATTTTGCAGCTCTCCACAGGAGACGGTACACTTCATGAAGTGTTAAAGTTTGTATTGTATCACCTACATTGTCTTCTTTAATCATTTTTTAACATTATTCACCAAAGAAAGTTAAATTTAAATCCACTCTATTACCTGTAGTATTCCCAAACTGGGCTTGAGAGGAGACTTACTTGGAAGCTTGTTAATAATACAGATACTTGGACCCCATTCCAGAATCAGAATCTGTAGAGTGGGGCTTTAATTTTCTTCAAAGTGTCCCAGATGGACTTGATTGTGAATGGACCAACATTTGAGAACTCACTGATGCTTGCCTTCTAGATCCCCTCTACAAATATTGTGGTTGTAGGAGAGAAAGTCCTGGGCTGACTATCAATACTTCTGAGTGCTGATACTCCCCTGGATCAGCACAGGTAATTGAGAGTTGATCTATTAACTTTTGAAAATTATCATAGAAGAACATGAAAGGCCCCAAGCAAGAAAGGAAGATGGGATTCTTGCCTAACAGATTTGTTTGTATCTTTTACAGTTTATCAATGAAAAAAAGGAAGGAAAAATACCTGTTTAATGCAACAGCAGAAAGGTCACAACCACATAGCTGATGAAAACAGGTTGCTATTGTTCTTAGCCAAATTCAGATGGCTTTTACCTTATAACCACTTAGATCATTTTACATTTTTCTTGCCTTCTCTTTAACTCATCAAGCAGGCATTGGGGAAGTTTGCCTGTATATTACATCTGCATTAAAAGCATTGCTCTTATCATGTACTGTTAAAAGATAATTTTCATAAAAAAGGTAAAATCATGACTCACACAGATATAAAACAACCATGTGTTAATGATTTTATTTATTTTAATTATTTTATTTAAGTTATTAATGAGGGAACTTGACAGCCTTTACAACAGGTCCAAACACAGACATATTTCTAGATCTTAAACATTGACTATTGGACTTGCAAATGGAAGCAAATTGGCTTCTGGTTTTTTTTTTTTTTTTTGGTGAGGGGCCTCCCTCTTTCCTCCTTGGGATAGAGGTCATTTCCATGTTCATAGAAGAGAATCATTTGCATTATTGTCATCAGTTCTTTACAACATACAGAATCATAAAATACCTCAAAAGTGATGAAAGACTAGAAACAGATAAACTGGAATAGTGTGCCCTAAACAATGCATAGTTTTCCACTGAAGCACAAATGTTTCCCTATGCTACTGAATATGTGATAGCTCCCTATTGCTATTAAATATTAACTTTCTTCCTTGACTTTCAAATCTCTCCTTAACCTTATTTACTTTAGGCTGTTCCCTTGATTTGTCATGTCCTATTTTCTGACTTCCAATTTTGAAAAAATGACCTATTTTTAGATGAATTTAATTTGATTATAAAATTAGTGCATATTCATTTTGGAAATTTTGTAAAATACAAAGGAAGAATGTAAATAAGGGAACGAAAATTATCAGTAACCCTATAGCATCTGGAGGAGGAGTTACACTATAACACAATTAATGGTCAAGGGAGTTTGAAGTCTTTTTAACCTATTGTTCCATGGCTCTCAACCCTTAATTTGCTAATGGTTCTATCTACTTACCAGTTGAAGACTTCTGCCCTTGCTGTGGCCTGGATTTCAGAAAGTCAGCTCCTGTCAATTCAGTCTGCCTTTTTTTCACTCCCGTCAATATTTCTCCCATGCAGACTCAGTCCCTGTGCTCCATCCTAACTGAGAAGAACAGCCCTCTTTCTTCTAAAGCCACCAATCAGTGGCATTCCTATGTGCCTCTCTATGAAACTGTAGCTGAGTTCCTACATAAAGACTATCAAAGGCATTTGGGAAATTAAGAACTTTGAACCAGCTTTTTTTTTTTTTTCCATTTGCTTTGGTTTGGAAAGAGTAGGTCAATGCAGGATGAAATGTTCCAGGGATGGGGGGTGGGGAGTTAGGAGGCGTTTACATCAATCTATCCTTGATGGTCAAAGTCCTGTACTATATCGAGTATGTCTCCATTACCCTAGGGTGCAGGCTGCTAGTTGATGCCATGATCTTTAATCTTCAGAGCTAGAACATTAAAGATACCATGGGCCAGCCGCTTTCGTACACTCACTTCTTCAAGACTTTCAGTGTTCAGCTCAATAGTAACAATGCTGGAGAGATACACCTCCACATCCCCCACCCCCATCCTCAAATGCAGGGGCCAATGGCACATCAATTACCAACACATGAGCATACTCATGAAACACATGCTTGGCCCTTGTTGGTTGTCATATATGTGTGTTCACATTAAACATTTAGCCACCAACTCCCTGAAAATGAAAGCCTTGATTTGTAACATTTGCCAATTTCCATGGTATAAATACTCCCACCATGGCTGACTTTAATCTACTGGCATGATGTCACTGAACGTGGAGTTGGGAAGAGATTGTGCTCAATAGGTTATCACAAGGCGGGAGGGACCACAACACTGCCTCCCACACCCCAACCTCCATGGAGAGCTCTTTGCATGGAGGACACTCAGCCAGAGACAACTTCAGAGAGAGCCATGCTAACAGCAGCTGGCTGAGGATGATCTCACCAAATGACTCACAAGCCTTTTGTGGCTAGCTGAGCCTTAAGTCATCACAACCCCTCTCCTTCCTTCTGTCATTAAACTTGGTCTTAGGTCATCTAGTACAGGTAGTCTAGCCCAGGTATATGATGATTCAAGTGATCCAGAGCCAGGCTCCCTCCACACCACTCACAAAATGAATTTGATTTCTGCTTTATAGTAAACACAGTTTGGATAGGAAAATGCCATTCCAAGGGGAACCCTGTGTTCTGGGGTCCTCTGAAATTACATTATCTATTCCCAGCATTTATTCCTGGCATAAAAACCCAATATCAGTGTTCAAATTTTTTGGTTAAGGGCCTGGTGGGCATATAGCCATGGGCTTACCATGTGAGCCCAGAGAAAGATTTTACTAAGCTGTTTTTTTTTTACAGCTCTATAAAAGCATAATTTATAAACCATAAAATTCACTCATTTTAAGTGTAAAATTCAATGTATTTTTGTTTTTATTTGTTTTTGTTTTTACTATATTTACAGAGTTGTGCAACCACTACCACAATCTAATTTTAGGCCATTTTTATCACTTCAGTTAGAAACCCCATACCCATAAGCAGTCAATCCCCATTCCCACTACCTTCCCTCCTCAGTCCTAAGCAATCACTTCCTGTCTCTATAGATTAGTCTATTCTGGACATTTGATATGAATGCAATCATATAATATGTGGCCTTTTGCATCTGGCTTCTTTCACCTATCATAATGTTTTTAAGCTTCATCCATGTTGTAGCATGTATCATTACTTCATTTTGTTGCTGAATAATATTCCATTTTATAGATACATCCTATTTTATCTATCCATTCAGAAGTTGATGAACATTTGAGTTTTTTCCACTCTTTGGCTATTGTGAATAATGCCACTATGAACATTTGTGTACAAGTGTTTGAGTGGACTTATTTTTTTTTTTCATTTCTCTTAGGTATATCCCAAGATACCTAGGACTGAAATTGTTAGGACTTAAGCTGCTTTTATACCTATCTGAGCCAAGACCAAGAGTACCTGCAGACTGATCTCAGAAAATGGTACAAACACCACATGGATGATGTGGCCTCATCAATATCAGACTCTCAATCCCCTCTCCCTCCATCCATCTATATCCCTGTACTAACCCCTCCTTTCTCATTGTGTTTCTCCTGGCCATCGAAGCAAGGGTTTTTACACCTCCATAATCTCACACCTGGCACTCATTTTAGAGTCTCCTATAGTTCCTTGTAGAGACTGGTGCATTTTGGTTTTTTTTCCCCTTTTCTATATTTTCCCTGCCCTAATTTACATTATTCTAAATAAACTGAGCTTACCATATTCCATAAAGTGGGTGGTGACAAGATTCTATCCTAAGTTATCTTCCTGCAGGGTCTCTTAGATTTAAGGAGTCTTAGGGAAAAGGTGGAAGAGGGACAGCCAGCAGCTACTGAAGGTACTTCCTCTGCCCTGGCCTTAGTTGTCTCTGGGGCAAGTGTCTGTCTTACTCTTTTTCTACTATAAGAATAATGAATTTTATTGACTTTTAAAGAAGATTCACTGTTGAAATAATAAATCTTTATGAACACAGTATAAATAGTTTTATATTATCCTTTTTATTGACAACAATAGAACATAAGTATTTTTCAATCAAATAAGTCTTCAAAAACATAATTTCAATGCCATATCTTATTCCTGCATATTGCTATACTATAATTTATTTAACCATTTCTCTCTTTGGGAGGCCTTCAGGATTTTTCACTGTTTTAAGGTGTATTAAGACATATTTTGCCGCATTTTGAGTTGCTTTGGCTAGATTATCTTTAGTGGATTTGCCGGCTCAAAGGGTGTGAATATTTTTAAAGTTTGTATTACTGACTCAAAAGTCAGATTTAACTCTTTGTCTACCATGAAGCCTTCTCTAGCCACTGTGGAGCTGTGAGTCCCTTCTTTCTCTAAACCAATTGCACTAAACAACTATGTATTATTACATAAGGATTTCATTTATTTTTCCCTAATTATTTGTTTTCTTTTTCTCTTTCTTTCTTTTTTTTCATTAATGGTTAGACTTTAAATTCCACAAGAATGGAAACCATGCCCTTTACTTTATTTGAATTCTTCACCAAATTTTGTCTCAATCGCATGAAAAACAGGAATAGTATTCTCAATTTCTCAGAAAAACAAGGATTTCAAAGGACAAGTGGCACTCTTCTAAACACAGGAATTAGGAATTTGTTGACATTATAATTCATCTGAGTCTGCTCTGTTAACCTTTTAAGTTTTATAACACTGTTTCTTCAATTACTAGATCTGCATATTCTAATAACCCTCAAAAATCTTAGATTTTATGTTATAACCACTTCTTTTCTGGCCTATGACCTGTTGTACTTAAATTGGTAGAACAGATCTAGCTAATCCTTCCTGCAGTTAAAATGTACACCCTTCCTAACATTCTGAGTTCTTTCCACTAACCCTAAGAAAGGGTCAAAAGAATGGACAATAGATTAAGACCCATAGTTACTGCAGTCCTTGATTTCCTAAATATTCAAATATGAGATTATGTTTTCAGTCAAGCATAATAGGGCAGAGACCTAGAAATTAGGGAATGTGAGCTTTAGTCCCAATTACGCACTGAGTGTGTGAACATTAGAATGTCACTTAGCCTCTCTGGGCCTCAGTATCTTTACCTGTTGTGATAGGCAGAATAGCTGTCCCCAAAGATGCCCACATCCTAATTTTCTGAGCCTGTGAAAATGTTAGGTTACATGACAAAGGGGGCTTTGCAGATGTGGTTAAGTGTCTTAAGGTGGGAAGAGTATCCTGTATTAACTAGCTGGTTCTAATATAATCACAAAGGTTCTTAAAAGTGGAAGGAGGCAGGAGAAGAGAATCAGAGGGAGATGTGACTTTGAAAATGGAGGAAGAAGCCACGAGCCAAGGAATGCAGTCCGTGTCTAGAAGCTAGAATAAGCAAGGAAATGGATTCTCCCCTTGATTCTCCAGAAAGAAACACAGCCCTACCAACTCCTTGATTTTGGTCCATTGAGACTCATTTCAGACTTCTGACCTACAGAACTATAAGATACTAAGTTTATGTTGTTTTAAGCCCCTAAATTTGTGGTAATTTGTTACAGCAGCAATAGAAAACTAATATAGCTATAAGGGAATGGGGTGGATGATAAAATTTGCAGCAGGCCTGTCAGATGTGAATCATATAATTTCACATATCTTATAGTAGTGCTTAGATACCTATGAAAAGGAACAAGGTAGTCATTATTAGAAATATTTGAATTATTCCCCAACACGTGAAACGGTATTTAATATCCAAGTGTACTAAAGGAAAATAAAGGGCTATAAAAATGCTTACATTTAGTAGGTGATTACTTGATAATATTATTTATACTCCTTAGCTTATAGATGATGAAATTGAGGCCAAGGGTAGTTCAACAACTTGTCCAGGGTTACAAAGGTGAAGACAAGATTCAAACCTAGGCAGCATGACTCCAAAACCCAAGCTCACTATGCTCACCTCACTATACTGCCTTCTAGGACTAGTGTATGTGTGTGATAATAGGGAAGCTCTTAGTGAGGAACAAGGCCTGGAAGATTCATTGGGGCCCCTGGTCCTTGGAAATTTTTAAGGTCTCCAAAGTCACTATCCTACCAATCCTCTTCTTACAGATTTTTCACCAATTGAGAAATGTACAAAGGATTCAGATGGGAATCAAAATATCACCTGTAATGCTTATAAATCTACCTGGCTTTACCTTGCAGTAACAATTCGGCCTTCCAACACCCCTGAATGGAACTGACTTTCTCACCAAACAGCAGAACCAAGAAGCCAGACATTTCTCCAAATTCCACCAATCCGATGAGATGCTCCTCACTCCATGAGGAGGGAAAGGAATTCCTATCAGAAAAGTATATTTCTGCATCTCGAATAAACAACCTAACCTTGCACCTCAAGCAATTAGAGAAAGAAGAACAAAAAAGCCCCAAAGCTAGCAGAAGGAAAGAAATCATAAAAATCAGATCAGAAATAAATGAAAAAGAAATGAAGGAAACGATAGCAAAGATCAATAAAACTAAAAGCTGGTTCTTTGAGAAGATAAACAAAATAGATAAACCACTAGCCAGACTCATCAAGAAAAAAAGGGAGAAGACTCAAATCAATAGAATTAGAAATGAGAAAGGAGAAATAACAACTGACACTGCAGAAATAAAAAAAATCATGAGAGATTACTACAAGCAACTCTATGCCAATAAAATGGACAATCTGGAAGAAATGGACAAATTCTTAGAAATGCACAACCTGCCAAGACTGAATCAGGAAGAAATAGAAAATATGAACAGACCAATCACAAGCACTGAAATTGAAACTGTGATTAAAAATCTTCCAACAAACAAAAGCCCAGGACCAGATGGCTTCACAGGTGAATTCTATCAAACGTTTAGAGAAGAGCTAACACCTATCCTTCTCGAACTCTTCCAAAATATAGCAGAGGGAGGAACACTCCCAAATTCCTTCTACGAGGCCACCATCACCTTGATACCAAAACCAGACAAGGATGTCACAAAGAAAGAAAACTACAGGCCAATATCACTGATGAACATAGATGCAAAAATCCTCAACAAAATACTAGCAAACAGAATCCAACAGCACATTAAAAGGATCATAAACCATGATCAAGTGGGGTTTATTCCAGGAATGCAAGGATTCTTCAATATACGCAAATCTATCAATGTGATAAACCATATTAACAAATTGAAGGAGAAAAACCATATGATCATCTCAATAGATGCAGAGAAAGCTTTTGACAAAATTCAACACCCATTTATGATAAAAACCCTCCAGAAAGTGGGCATAGAGGGAACTTTCCTCAACATAATAAAGGCCATATATGACAAGCCCACAGCAAACATCATCCTCAATGGTGAAAAACTGAAACCATTTCCACTAAGATCAGGAACAAGACAAGGTTGCCCACTCTCACCACTCTTATTCAACATAGTTTTGGAAGTTTTAGCCACAGCAATCAGAGAAGAAAAGGAAATAAAAGGAATCCACATCGGAAAAGAAGAAGTAAAGCTGTCACTGTTTGCAGATGACATGATACTATACATAGAGAATCCTAAAGATGCTACCAGAAAACTACTAGAGCTAATCAATGAATTTGGTAAAGTAGCAGGATACAAAATTAATGCACAGAAATCTCTGGCATTCCTATATACTAATGATGAAAAATCTGAAAGTGAAATCAAGAAAACACTCCCATTTACCATTGCAACAAAAAGAATAAAATATCTAGGAATAAACCTACCTAAGGATACGAAAGACCTGTATGCAGAAAATTATAAGACACTGATGAAACAAATTAAAGATGATACAAATAGATGGAGAGATATACCATGTTCTTGGATGGGAAGAATCAACATTGTGAAAATGACTCTACTACCCAAAGCAATCTACAGATTCAATGCAATCCCTATCAAACTACCACTGGCATTTTTCACAGAACTAGAACAAAAAATTTCGCAATTTGTATGGAAACACAAAAGACCCCGAATAGCCAAAGCAATCTTGAGAACGAAAAAAGGAGCGGGAGGAATCAGGCTCCCTGACTTCAGACTATACTACAAAGCAACAGTAATCAAGACAGTATGGTACTGGCACAAAAACAGAAAGATAGATCAGTGGAACAGGATAGAAAGCCCAGAGATAAACCCACACACATATGGACACCTTATCTTTGATAAAGGAGGCAGGAATGTACAGTGGAGAAAGGACAGCCTCTTCAATAAATGGTGCTGGGAAAACTGGACAGGTACATGTAAAAGTATGAGATTAGATCACTCCCTAACACCATACACAAAAATAAGCTCAAAATGGATTAAAGACCTAAATGTAAGGCCAGAAACTATCAAACTCTTAGAGGAAAACATAGGAAGAACACTGTATGACATAAATCACAGCAAGATCCTTTCTGACCCACCTCCTAGAGTAATGGAAATAAAAACAAAAATAAACAAATGGGACCTAATGAAACTTCAAAGCTTTTGCACAGCAAAGGAAACCATAATCAAGACCAAAAGACAACCCTCAGAATGGGAGAAAACATTTGCAAATGAAGCAACTGACAAAGGATTAATCTCCAAAATTTACAAGCAGCTCATGCAGCTCAATAACAAAAAAACAAACAACCCCATCCAAAAATGGG
The DNA here is from genome assembly GCF_963924675.1 of Phocoena phocoena. Taxonomy (NCBI): domain Eukaryota; kingdom Metazoa; phylum Chordata; class Mammalia; order Artiodactyla; family Phocoenidae; genus Phocoena; species Phocoena phocoena. The sequence continues at coordinate 82,332,211 of NC_089240.1, read as the reverse complement.
CAGAAGACCTAAACAGACATTTCTCCAAAGAAGATATACAGAATGCCAACAAACACATGAAAGAATGCTCAACATCATTAATCATTAGAGAAATGCAAATCAAAAGTACAATGAGATATCATCTCACACCAGTCAGAATGGCCATCATCAAAAAATCTAGAAACAATAAATGCTGGAGAGGGTGTGGAGAAAAGGGGACACTCTTGCACTGCTGGTGGGAATGTGAATTGGTTCAGCCACTATGGAGAACAGTATGGAGGTTCCTTAAAAAACTACAAATAGAACTACCATATGACCCAGCAATCCCACTACTGGGCATATACCCTGAGAAAACCAAAATTCAAAAAGAGTCATGTACCAAAATGTTCATTGCAGCTCTATTTACAATAGCCCGGAGATGGAAAGAACCTAAGCGCCCATCATCGGACGAATGGATAAAGAAGATGTGGCACATATACACAATGGAATATTACTCAGCCTTAAAAAGAAATGAAATTGAGATATTTGTAATGAGATGGATAGACCTAGAGTCTGTCATACAGAGTGAAGTAAGTCAGAAAGACAAAGACAAATACCGTATGCTAACACATATATATGGAATTTAAGGGGAAAAAATGTCATGAAGAACCTAGGGATAAGACAGGAATAGAGGCGCAGACCTACTGGAGAATGGACTTAAGGATATGGGGAGGGGGAAGGGTGAGTTTTGACAGGGCGAGAGAGAGTCATGGACATATACACACTAACAAACGTAGTAAGGTAGATAGCTAGGGGGAAGCAGCCGCAAGGCACAGGGATATTGGCTCGGGGCTTTGGGACAGCCTGGAGGGGTGGGAGGGGGAGAGTGGGAGGGAGGGAGACGCAAGAGGGAAGACACATGGGAGCACATGTATATGTATAGCTGATTCACTTTGTTATAAATCAGAAACTAACACACTATTGTAAAGCAATTATACCCCAATAAAGATGTTAAAAAAATAAAAAAATAAAAAATAAAAAAAAAAAAAAAAAAAAAAAAAAGAAACGTATATTTCTGGTACTCACCCAACTTGTTCTAGAAAAGTGTTATGATTCTACAAATCCTCTCTTCTATTTCAACATCTGAATTTCTCTGAGCTTGGCAATATTTTGCCTCAAAATTGTTTTAGATAAATGTTCTAATTATCTGTTGAGGGGTATAAACATTACTTATTTATCAATGTAATGCATTGCACTTTTTAATCTCTCCTCTTCCCTTGGGAAATACAGATCAAATATTTGAGAGGTTACCTTCTTTCTTGAACACTGAAGCAAATATTTCTTTTCAAAACTCAGCAGTTTCAATCAACCTCTCTAATTTTATGGCCAATAAGAACACATGTTATTAGGTACATGATGATAAGGATAATCAAACTTATGCCCTTAGCCATAAAATGATCGTCACAAGAGTCAGAATTATTTTTAATATCACAAGAGTCAAGAGTTCAGGATTTCTACATTTAAAGCTATAATTCTCTTTTAGTTTTGACTTCTGGAAGTTAGAAAGAGAATCATTATTAGTGGTGTTATTGTGAACAAAATACACCTGCAAGGAACAGGACACACACACACATTTCTAGATATTGGGTTGGCCAAGCCTATTCTCTGATTCTAGATTCTACAGACTATTTTGCAGGTTATTGAAGTCATCAGTCCATGGCAGTGTTAGGTTATTTACTTGAAGCAAAGCACCAGGACAGAGCCATTTTCTAAAGCTGGAACCCACGTTTGACTCATCGTTTTTCTTACATCTCAGAAATCCTGAGATAGTCAGTAGCTTATTATTAGCCCTTTATGCATTTCCTCTCAATTCTTTACCTATAGTACTTTCAAAGTTGCTGGTTGTTTAAAAAAAAATCTTTATGAAAGGTTGGTCTGTGTGTAGGAACAGATTTAACTTTCTTAATTATGTGTTTCAGCTCTCAGAATGCAAAATTTTATTTTTTAGCAAGTATTCACATTGATAGTAATACTTTAGTTATAATTCATTTTTTCCAACTTAGTTCTTCCATGATAAACAAAATGAATGAATTATATTGATTTCTTTATTGCAATGTTTCTGAATGGGCTTATTTGATTTGTCTCTTCTTCTTTTGGTACCTCACACACCTTGAATCTGTGAATATTTTATGTATTCTGTTGCATTCCCTTTATATCATAATTTATTTTTTAAGTGAGACCAATCAAATATTTTTTTAATTAGAAAAAAATGCTTTAAATTGTGATCAGAAGCAAATAGGCATCATTTGAGTATATATAAAACCTTTGAACGTGTTTATTTTGTATCACTGTAATTCATCCATCAGTTTCTGAATTCAGTTTTTTCCAAAGAAAGCCTGAAACCTACATGCTACTAGTGAGGCAAAGTTGGACACTGAGATTTCTAATTCAGTTTCTTTGACAGGTGAAATCACATGTATCCAGAAATTGCTAGTACTTACTCAGCTGTAACTACAGATGAGACCAGGGAGATTTTCTTGCCAACACTGGCATTCATTTGCTTTGAGGATTTTTCTCACACTTCTCTTTTCCTTCACTTACAATAGATGGCCCAGTTGTTTTAGATGGATTACACCTGTTTCTGAGCAAATCAAATACATTTAAAGCCTTCCCAACATACATGTGGAATTTGTGAGCTGCCAAGAAATTCACTGTTTTCCAGAAAGTATAAATCTCTAAGGCATAGTTGGACAATCCCTGTCTTAGTCTTGGCTAAGCTCAGGGTTCCACTCTTCTGTTTGTTTTGTTTGGTTTGTGGCATAATAAATTGAACTCTTCATTAGACAGAACCACCTGGAGCCTGAAGAACATGGTTGCTGCAGTCCCTGACCCTGTATCCTAGCTCGCAACCCCAGAAGAGCTTTGATCTTTCTCTCTCCATTCACTACCGATATGATAATCCTTCTTTTCCTTCTCATTAAGAGCAGTGATTCCCCCATCCACACACATGCACATGATAGTATTTTTTTTTTCAGTAATTATAAGAAACCAAAGAATCAGCAGGACAATTTGGTACTCTGTAATCATCATTTGCCTTGGTCACAGCTGCTCCAATACACTTTGTCATTAATTTTTTTTTTTTTTTTTGCAGTACGCAGGCCTCTCACTGTTGTGGCCTCTCCCGTTGTGGAGCACAGGCTCCAGACGCACAGGCTCAGCGACCATGGCTCACGGGCCCAGCCGCTCCGTGGCACGTGGGATCTTCCCGGACCGGGGCATGAACCCGTGTCCCCTGCATCGGCAGTCGGATTCTCAACCACTGTGCCACCAGAGAAGCTCTGTCATTAATTTTGTATGCTTCTGTATGTTCCTTTCTCTAACTACTTTTCTTTCTATAAAGACAGTTATCTTTATTTTTCTTTATGCTAGATGTGTCAGAAGCTGGACACTTGTCCTGCATCTGGTCATTCTAATCACCACTTTCTAAACTCTTCTGCTCAGTATCTTTTTTTAAAAAAATAAAACAAGTGTTAGAGATCTAGAATGGTTGCCACTAAAACACAGCATCCTTCAATGTATTTGTAGGTGTTCAGCCATATGTTACTTAACATCATGCTCATGTGAGTGGGTGACACACACATTGAGTCAAAAAACAGCCGTGTTCCAAAGCCATAAAAATCTTCCAGTCCTGTCTCTTCTACTTAAGGCTGCCAGTCCATTCCTGTATAGTTAAAACCTTGTATTACTACTTCCACTCTGGCTTATTTACAAGCATTTTTTATGTGCTCAAATCATTTCACAGTCCACTTGCTCCTTTCTGTCTGGTGGTCTACAATATACAGTATTCAAACAGCTAGTTTACTAAAATATGTTCCAACACCTCCAACTTCAAAGTCCAACAGCTCTGTGCTATTACTAGGCTTTTCCCTATTCTCTACTATTATAATAATAAATCCTTCGGGTATGTAATTCCTACTCTACATTATTTCATACTCCTTCGAACAAGGTTCTGGTAAGTATGACTAAAGCAAGGACCTTCCAAATCCTGTTTCCTATACACTTTAGTCAAGAAAGTAATAACTAGGTACCTCACCTGGTATCAACCAAAAGAAGTTTATAATAAATGATGCATGTCCATGTAAATCCATTCTCTAAGAAAAATGTTATAGCCATTCCTAAAATGATTGAAACAAATTTAAGATATGTACAGCAATGGCTACAGTAACCATGAATTCATAGCTTACAAATAAACAGGTCGACGAGAGGAAGATGGCGGAAGAGTAAGACACGGAGATCACCTTCCTCCCGACAGATACACCAGAAATACATCTACACATGGAACAACTCCTATAGAACACCTACTGAACACTGGTAGAAGACCTCAGACCTCCCAAAAGGCAAGAATCACCCCACATACCTGGGTAGGGCAAGAGAAAAAAGAATAAACAGAGACAAAATGATAGGGATGGGACCTGCACCAGTGGGAGGGAGCTGTGAAGGAGGAAAGGTTTCCACACACTAGGAAGCCCCTTTGCAGGCGGAGACTGCGGGTGGCAGAGGGGGGAAGCTTTGTGTTCACGGAGGAGAACGCAGCAAGAGCAGTGTGGAGGGCAAAGTGGAGAGATTCCCGCACAGAGGATTGGTGCCGACCAGAACACACCAGCCCGAGAGGATTGTCTGCTCACCCGCCGGGGCGGGCAGGGCTGGGAGCTGAGTCTCGGGTTTCAGTCGGAGCGCAGGGAGAGGAGAGGGGTTCGCAGAGTGAATACAGCCTGCAGGGGGTTAGTGCACCACGGCTAGCCAGGAGGGAGTCCGGGGAAAAGTCTGGACCTGCCGAAGAGGCAAGAGACTTTTTCTTCCCTCTTTGTTTCCTGGTGCACGAGGAGAGGGGATTAAGAGCGCTGCTTAAAGGAACGCCAGAGACGGGCACGAGCCGCGGCTAAAAGCACAGACCCCAGAGTAGGGCATGAGACGCTAAGGCTGTTGCTGCCACCACTAAAAAGCCTGGGTGCGAGCACAGGTCACTATCTACATCCCCCTTCCGGGAAGCCTGTGCAGCCCGCCACTGCCAGGGTCCCGGGATCCAGGGACAATTTCCCCGAGAGAAAGCATTGCGCGCCTCAGGCTGGTGCAACGTCACGCCGGCCACTGCCACCGCAGGCTCGCACCGCACTCTGTGCACCTCCCTTCCCCTGGCCTGAATGAGCCAGAGTCACCGAAGCAGCTGCGCCTTTAACCCCGTCCTGTATGAGCGAAGAACAGATGCCCTCCGGTGACCTACACGCAGAGGCAGGGCCAAATCCAAAGCTGAGCCCCGGGAGCTGTGAGAACAAAGAAGAGTAAGGGAAATTTCTCCCAGCAGCCTCAGGAGCAGCAAATTAAAGCTCCACAATCAACTTGATGTACCCTGCATCTGTGGAATACATGAATAGACAACGAATCATCCGAAATTGAGGAGGTGGACTTTGAGAGCAAGATTTTTTGATTTTTTCCCCTTTTCCTCTTTTTGTGAGTGTGTATGTGTATGCTTCTGTGTGAGATTTTGTCTGTATAGCTTTGCTTCCAGCATTTGTCCTAGGGTTCTATCTGTCCATTTTTGTTTTTTAATTTTTTTCTTAATAATTATTTTTTGATTTTAATAACTTTATTATATTTTATCTTACTTTACTTTATTTTACTTTATCTTCTTTTTTTTTTCCTTCCTTACCTCCTTCCTTCCTTCCTCCCTGCCTCCCTTCCTCCATACTTTCGTTCTTTCATTCTTTCTTTCTTTCTATTTCGACTAATTCTTTCTCTCTACTTTTTCTCCCTTTTATTCTGAGCCGTGTGGATGAAAGGCTCTTGGTGCTGCAGCCAGGAGTCAGTGCTGTGCCTCTGAGGTGGGAGAGCCACCTTCAGGACACTGGTCCACAAGAGACCTCCCAGCTCCACATAATATCAAATGGCAAAAATCTCCCAGAGGTCTCCATCTCAACACCAGCACCCAGCTTCACTCAACGACCAGCAAGCTACAGTGCTGGACACCCTATGCCAAACAACTAGCAAGACAGGAACACAACATCACCCACTAGCAGAGAGGCTGCCTAAAGTCATAATAAGTTCACAGACACCCCAAAACACACCACCAGACATGGACCTGCCTACCAGAAAGACAAGATCCAGTCTCATCCACCAGAACAGAGGCACTAGTCTCCTCCACCAGGAAGCCTACACAACCCACTGAATCAACCTAAGCCACTTGGGACAGAAACCAAAAACAACGGGAACTATGAACCTGCAGCCTGCAAAAAGGAGACACCAAAAACAGTAAGATAAGCAAAATGTGAAGACAGAAAAACACACAGAAGCTGAAGGAGCATGATAAAAACACAACAGGCCTAATAAATGAGGAGGAAATAGGCAGTCTAACTGAAAAACAATTCAGAAAAATGATAGTAAAGATGATCCAAAATCTGGGAAATAGAATAGACAAAATGCAAGAAGCATTTAACAAGGACCTAGAAGAAGTAAAGATGAAAGAGGCAATGATGAACAACACAATAAAATAAATTAAAAGTACTCTAGATGGGATCAATAGCAGAATAACTGAGGCAGAAAAACGGATAAGTGACCTGGAAGATAAAATAGTGGAAATAACTACTGAAGAGCAGAATACAGAAAAAAGAATGAAAAGAACTGAGGACAGGCTCAGAGACTTCTGGGACAACATTAAAATCACTAACATTCGAATTATAGGGTTTCCAGAAGAAGAAGAGAAAAAGAAAGGGACTGAGAAAATATTTGAAGAGATTATAGTTGAAAACTTCCCTAATATGGGAAAGGAAATAGTTAATCAAGTCCAGGAAGCACAGAGAGTCCCATACAGGATAAATCCAAGGAGAAATATGCCAAGACACATATTAATCAAACTGTCAAAAATTAAATACAAACAAAACATATTAAAATCAGCAAGGGGAAAAAAAATAACACACAAGGGAATCCCCATAAGGTTAACAGCTGATCTTCCAGCAGAAACTCTGCAAGCCAGAAGGGACTGGCAGGACATATTCTAAGTGATGAAGGAGAAAAACCTGCAACCAAGACTACTCTACCCAGCAAGGATCTCATTCAGATTTGATGGAGAAATTAAAACCTTTACAGACAAGCAAAAGCTGAGAGAGCTCAGCACCACCAAACCAGCTTTACAACAAATGCTAAAGGAACTTCTCCTGGCAAGAAACACAAGAGAAGGAAAAGACCTACAATAACAAACCCAAAACAATTAAGAAAATGGGAATAGCAGCATACATATTGATAATTACCTTAAATGTAAATGGACTAAATGCTCCCACCAAAAGACAGAGATTGGCTGAATGGATACAAAAACAAGACGCATATATTTGCTGTCTACAAGAGACCCACTTCAGACCTAGAGACACATACAGACTGAGAGTAATGAGATGGAAAAAGATATTTCATGCAAATGGAAACCAAAAGAAAGCTGGAGTAGCAATGCTCATATCACACAAAATAGACTTTAAAATAAAGACTATTAGAAGAGACAAAGAAGGACACTACATAATGACCAAGGGACTGATCCAAGAAGAAGATATAACAATTGTAAATATTTAGGCACCCAACATAGGAGCACCTCAATACATAAGGCAAATACTAACAGCCATAAAAGGCGAAATCAATAGTAACACATTCAGAGTAGGGGACATTAACACCCCACTTTCACCCATGGACAGATCATCCAAAATGAAAATAAATAAGGAAACACAGCTTTAAATGATACATTAAACAAGACGGACTTAATTGATATTTATAGGGCATTCCATCCAAATACAACAGAATACACATTTTTCTCTAGTGCTCATGGAACATTCTCCAGGATAGATCATATCTTGGGTCACAAATCAAGCCTTGGTAAATTTAAGAAAACTGAAATTGTATCAAGTATCTTTTCTGACCACAATGCTATGAGACTAGATATCAATTCCAGGAAAAGATCTGTAAAAAATACAAATACATTGAGGCTAAACAATGCACTACTTAATAACGAAGTGATCACTGAAGAAATTAAAGAGGGAATCAAAAAATGCATAGAATCAAATGACAATGGAGACATGACGACTCAAAATCTATGGGATGTAGCAAAAGCAGTTCTAAGAGGGAAGTTTATAGCCATACAATCCTACCTTAAGAAACAGGAAGCATCTCGAATAAACAACCTAACCTTGCACCTAAAGCAATTAGAGGAAGAAGAGCAAACAAACCCCAAAGTTAGCAGAAGGAAAGAAATCATAAAAATCAGATCAGAAATAAATGAAAAAGAAGGAAACAATAGCAAAGATCAATAAAACTAAAACATGGTTGTTTGAGAAGATAAACAAAATTGATAAACCATTAGCCAGACTCATCAAGAAAAAAAGGGAGAAGACTCAAATCAATAGAATTAGAAATGAAAAAGGAGAAGTAACAACTGACACTGCAGAAATACAAAAGATCATGAGAGATTACTACAAGCAACTATATGCCAATAAAATGGACAACCTGGAAGAAATGAACAAATTCTTAGAAATGCACAACATTCCAAGACTGAGTCCGGAAGGAATAGAAAATATGAACAGACCAATCACAAACAATGAAATTGAAACTGTGATTAAAAATCTTCCAACAAACAAAAGCCCAGGACCAGATGGCTTTACAGGCGAATTCTATCAAACATTTAGAGAAGAGCTAACACCTATCCTTCTCAAACTCTTCCAAAATATAGCACAGGGAGGAACACTCCCAAACTCATTCTACGAGGCCACGATCACCTTGATACCGAAACGAGACATGGATGTCACAAAGAAAGAAAACTACAGGCCAATGTCACTGATGAACATAGATGCAAAAATCCTCAACAAAATACTAGCAAACAGAACCCAACAGCACATTAAAAGGATCATACACCATGATCAAGTGGGGTTTATTCCAGGGATGCAAGAATTCTTCAATATATGCAAATCAATCAACGTGATACACCATATTAACAAATTGAAGAAGAAAAACCATATGATCATCTCAATAGATTCAGAAAAAGCTTTTGACAAAATTCAACACCCATTTATGATAAAAACCCTCCAGAAAGTAGGCATAGAGGGATCTTTCCTCAACATAATAAAGGCCATATATGACAAACCCACAGCCAACACTGTCCTCAATGGTGAAAAACTAAAAGCATTTCCACTGAGATCAGGAACAAGACAAGGTTGCCCACTCTCACCACTCTTATTCAACATAGTTTTGAAAGTTTTAGCCATAGCAATCAGAGAAGAAAAGGAAATAAAAGGAATCCAAATTGGAAAGGAAGAAATAAAGCTGTCGCTCTTTGTAGATGACATGATACTATATATAAAGAATCCTAAAGATGCTACCTGAAAACTACTAGAGCTAATCAATAAATTTGGTAAAGTAGAAGGATACAAAATTAATGCACAGTAATCTCTGGCATTCCTATACACTAATGATGAAACATCTGAAAGTGAAATCAAGAAAACACTCCCATTTACCATCGCAACAAAAAGAATAAAATATCTAGGAATAAACCTACCTAAGGAGACAAAAGACCTGTATGCAGAAAATTATAAGACACTGATGAAAGAAATTAAAGATGATACAAATAGATGGAGAGATATACCATATTCTTAGATTGGAAGAATCAACATTGTGAAATTGACTCTACTACCCAAAGCAAGCTACAGATTCAATGCAATCCCTATCAAACTACTGCTGACATTTTTCACAGAACTAGAACAAAAGATTTCACAATTTGTATGGAAACACAAAAGATCCCGAATAGCTAAAGCAATCTTGAGAACGAAAAACAGAGCTGGAGAAATCAGGCTCCCTGACTTCAGACTATACTACAAAGCTACAGTAATCAAGACAGTATGGTACTGGCACAAAAACAGAAAGATAGATCAATGCCACAGGTTAGAAAGCCCAGAGATAAACCCACACACTTATGGTGACCTTATCTTTGATAAAGGTGGCAGGAATGTATGGTGGAGAAAGGACAGACTCTTCAATAAGTGGTGCTGGGAAAACTGAACAGGTACATGTAAAAGTATGAGACTAGATCACTCCCTAACACCATACACAAAAATAAGCTCAAAATGGATTAAAGATCTAAATGTAATGCCAGAAACTATCAAACTCTTAGAGTCAAACATAGGCAGGACACTCTATGACATAAATCACAGCAAGATCCTTTTTGACCCTCCTTCTAGAAAATGGAAATAAAAACAAAAATAAACAAATGGGACCTAATGAAACTTCAAAGCTTTTGCACAGCAAAGGAAACCATAAACAAGACCAAAAGGCAACTCTCAGAAAGGGGGAAAATATTTGCAAATGAAGCAACTGACAAAGCATTAATCTCCAAAAGTTATAAGCAGATCATGCAGCTCAATAACAAAAAAAACAAACAACCCAATCCAAAAATGGGTAGAAGACCTAAACAGACATTTCTCCAAAGAAGATATACAGACTGCCAACAAACACATGAAAGAATGCTCAACATCATTAATCATTAGAGAAATGAAAATCAAAACTACCATGAGATATCATCTCACACCAGTCAGAATGGCCATCATCAAAAAACCTAGAAACAATAAATGCTGGAGAGGGCGTGGAGAACAGGGAACACTCTTTCACTGCTGGTGAGAATGTGAATTGGTACAGCCACTATGGAGAACAGTATGGAGGTGCCTTAAAAAACTACAAATACAACCACCATATGACCCAGCAATCCCATTACTGAGCATATACCCTGAGAAAACCATAATTCCAAAAGAGTCATTTACCAAAATGTTCACTGCAGCTCTATTTACAATAGCCCACAGATGGAAGCAACCTAAGTGTCCATCATCAGATGAATGGATAAAGAAGAAGTGGCACATATATACAATGAAATATTACTCAACCATAAGAAGTAACCAAATTGAGCTATTTGCAATGAGGCGGATAGACCTAGAGTCTGTCATACAGAGTGAAGTAAGTCAGAAAGAGAAAGACAAATACCATATGCTAACACATATATATGAAATTTAAGAAAAAAAATTGTCATGAAGAACCTAGGGGTAAGAAAGGAATAAAGACACAGACCTACTAGAGAATGGACTTGAGGATATGGGGCGGGGGAAGGGTAAGCTGTGACAAAGCGAGAGAGAGGCATGGACATATATACACTACCAAACGTAAGGTAGATAGCTAGTGGGAAGCAGCCGCATAGCACAGGGAGATCAGCTCGGTGCTTTGTGACTGCCTGGAGTGGTGGGATAGTGAGGGTGGGAGGGAGGGAGATGCAAGAGGGAAGAGATATGGGAACATATGTATATGTATAACTGATTCACTTTGTTTTAAAGCAGATACTAGCACACCATTGTAAAGCAATTATACTCCAATAAAGATGTAAAAAAAATAAAGGAAAATAAAAATAAACAGCATTACCACTGATTCCACCGTAGCCACGATTTTTTCACTTCACATCTGTATTATGACAATGGTTACGTAATCAAGCTTCTTAACCACAGACTGTCTCTGATGCATCCTTCTAGAAAATAACTGGCTGAACAATCCTCCTAAGACACTGTTTACACCAAGCCATTGCCCTATAATGATCTTACTAAGTGCCCTTAGAAAGTTGTATTCCCCTACCATACTTTTAAAAGTTTTCCATGATCTGGCCCATGATGTGTTTCCAAACTTATTTCTCACTAGTACATAGCCTCTGCTCCGGTCATACCAGCTTCCACAGTCTACGACCTTTCCATTCTATTAAGTGAGCCTTTGCTCCCTGTGACTCCTTCCTGCAGACAATAATGTCTCTTCTCCCTTCAACCGAAAATGTTTCCCATGCCAGAAGGGAAAAATGTTTCCCATGCCCCACTTCAGTGCCCACTCCCTCCATGAACACTATTTTCCAACATTCAGGAAAGCAGAAAGTGAATATCCATAGATCACCACCTAGATTCTACAGACAAGTCACATTTTGTCTTGTCGTTTTGCACATATATCCATCTACCTATCCTTCCATCCATCCATTAATCCCAATGTTCCTTGCAGCATTATTTATAATAGCCAGGACGTGGAAGCAACCTAAATGTCCATCAACAGAAGAATGAATAAAGAAGATATGGTACATATATACAATGGAATATTTCTCAGCCATAAAAAAGGACAAAATAATGCCATTCATCTTATTTTGGTATGCATTTCAAGTTTTAGATATCAGTTCACCTCACCCCTAAAAACTTCATTATGTAGATCATTAACTAGAGTTAATACTTGGTTTGTGTTCTTTTTGTTAGGTAAAACTTGCGTACAATGAAATATACAAGCTGTAATTGTATAATTTGATGAGTTTTGACAAATTCATATGCCTGTGTAACCCAGAGTCCTAGATATAGGACATGACCATCACTTGAGAAAGTTCCCTCATACCCCTTCACAGTCAGTTCCATCCCCAGCTCTAGTGGAGGCAAAATTGTTCTGATGATTTCTACAATAAATTAATTTTCTCTTTTAGAATTTATTTAGATGGGATCATACAATTGATACTCTCTTGTGTAAGTCTTATTTCATTCTGCATAATGCATTTGAAATTAATCCATGTCATTGTACATATAGTTTCTCTATTGCTGAGTAATATTGCATTGTTAATACATTTTCCTGCTGATGAATACCTTGAACTGTTTCCAGGTTTTAGCTAGTATAAATAAAGCTACCTTCTTGTACAAATATTTTTCTTGACATATGCTCTTATTTCTCTTAGATAAATACCTAGATTTGGAATTGCTGAATAATGGGGGTGGTGTATGCTTAGGATTTTCTTTCAGATTTTGATTTTTTTGGTGATGTACTCTAATTTTTCTTTATTCCATTCTTTCTGTGCACATGATTTTTTAAATCATGGTTAAATATACAAAGCATAAAATTCACCATTTTAAGCATTTTTTAAGTGTATACTTCAGTGGCATTAAGTACATTAACAATGTTGTACAACCAACACCACTATTCGTTTCCTGAACTTTTTTCATCAATCCAAACAGTTTTGTACCCATTAAACAATAAATCTCTATCCTCTTTCTCTCATAGATAGCCCCAGGTAATCTTCATTCTATTTTTTGTCTCTATAAATTTCCCTATTCTAGGTACCTCACATAAGTAGAATCATACAATGTTTGTCATTTTGTGTCTGGCTTATTTCACTTAGCATAATATTTTCAAAGTATATCCATTATATTTAGTTTTATAAGAAACTACCAGACTTCTCTCCAAAGTGTACCATTTTGTGCTCCCACTAGCAATGGATGAGTTTTAGCTGCTTCACATCCTTGCCAAAATTTAGTGTTGTCAGTTGTCTTGATATTTAGCCATTCTGGCTACTTAAGCTCAGTTTGACAATCTACTTTTCAGAATTCCTCTTGCTTTGATAGTCTGCACCACACAATTTAGATTTAATAGTTCTCACTGTGTATATGAATTCCTTCCCCCAGATGGACTTCAGATGGACTTGAGAATAGGGACTGTACCTTATACTGCATTTATTTACTTTGTGGTGCCTAGCATTTGGATCATGCTCATAGCAATTTTGGCCATTTGAAAACACATTGAATACAAATTGAGACAGAAGAGGATTTAGCTTTAATGTACTAGTTACTGTTCTGTTGGCAGATTTTCTAATTGCAGGTTGAGATGTGAAAATTTCAACTTTAGTCCATTTTTTACCTTTCTTCACTATGGACTGAAAAAACATTAGGAAATAAAATGTCAATAATATCTAAATAGTAAGCTGAGAAACATCTATGGTTGCTAAGGGACTATTAATTCAGCCATAGATTTCACTTTGTTTACTGGTTAAATTCCTCCATGAATATAGATTCAGAAAGAGTAACTAACAGGAAAAAGAAATGAGAAAGTAAAAGAAACAGAAACAGGGAAACTAGCATATTTACTGTCTCTTTCTGTGGTAAGAGAAAGGTTACCACAGAAAGAGGAAAAGAGGAAAATAACTCTTTTCTTTCAAAAAAGAACTCCTTTTTGACAAACTGGGCTTTTTAAAGTTAAATGAAGAAAATTGTTACAAGCTGGAGTATAGCTCATTAATACATATTTTTTCTGTTTATGAATAGCTTATTATATATTAGGAAACTAAGTGTTTAAATAACCCTATCTTCAATACCATGTATCACTTACTGCTATAAACTGAATTGTAGCCCCTCAAAGTTCATATGTTGAAACCTTAACCCCTGATTTGATGCTATTTAGAGGTGGGGCCTTTGGGAGATAATTAGGTTTAGATGAGGTCATGAGAGTGGGATCCTCACAATGGGGTTAGTGCTCTTATAAGAAAAGACACCAGAAAGCTTGCTCTCCCCCTACCCCACCTGCTACCATGTAAAATCACAGGGAAGGCAGCCATCTACAAGCCAGGAAAGGAGTCCTCGCCAGAAAGTGACTATGCTAGCACCTGGATCTTGGATTTCTACCCTCTAGGACTGTGGGAAAAGAAAGTTATTTTATTTAAGCCACCAAGTCTATGGTATTTTGTTACGGCATCCTGAGCTGACTAAGACATAGTTTTTACCAAAGTTCTACCAACCGCAAAAAGTCATTTTTCTCAGAAAAAACAAAGTTAAAGGTTTTCAATAAAAATTCCTGATTGGCACATAGTACACTCTCAGTAAATGTGTTTTGAACTGAATTGGGCTCCTTCACATCTTCTATTAACATTATTCTGGAGCAAGTCTACTTATATCGGCAGGGACAATCAGCTTATATGTCTTATGACTTGAGAGGACCCATAGTCCTCCCTTCTTCAAAACAACTATTTATCTTAATGTCCACCTACCATTAGGTATCAATTCCTTCCTAAGTAAAACATTAGTCCCAGTTTAAATGCAAACACAGTATTGAAGTTATATTAAAACAATGATGATGGCAAACACTTTAAAAAAAGGTTAGTGGATGAGATTACCTAGCAGAGTCTGAAGAAAGGAAACACAGAACAGGTAGATTTGTATTTGTCTGTGTGGGTAGGGTTGGGGTAGGGAGTAAAGTGGATGGAAGATGTTATCTAGATTAGCGGTGGAAAAGGGGCTAAGATTTAAACATTGGAAGAATTCACACGAAGATCTGAATTTTAATTTTCTTGAAAAATCAGATCCAGAAGAACCGGGTTAGCATTCTTGCCTGGCAATAAACACCTGAAGCAACGTGGTAGCTGCCCCTTTAAAAAGGGCATGCGCTCTGTCTTTTGCTACTGTCTCAACCATCCCCATGTCTCTTACACCTGGTATAACTTCATTATGGTATTTACCAAGCCCCTGTAGGCTTTCATTTTGTCACTCCTGGCCTAAGACCCAGGGGCATAGAGCTAAATAGGACAATGACTGGGGGAGAGGAGACCTCTGGGCACTTAAGAGTGAGAGAGATGTTGGACACAGAATGCAATGATGGGAGGGAGTGAGTACTTAGGAAGGTGACATGGCTTGCTTCTGTAAAGTAAATGTAGGTGACATGCACAGAACTTTACAAATCTGAGCCTTCATTTTCTGGAATGCCTCCTGCCTATTTTCCATATCCCTCTAAAATTAATTAGCTGACCATATGAGGCAGTCATTGCCATAAGCCACTTCCAATGAAGCATTGCATTTCCAATTCATTCTAACAATTTAAAAATAATCTATAGTTACCATTCTGAGTACTTTTATTATTCAGGATGAAGGTTAATCAAATTTTTGTTGTTAACCTACCACATTTGTAATAACATTTTGAATAATCCCTTCTCTCAGAAGTCCCCACTTTCAAATGGATTTCATACTTCCAAATTATATTCACTGAGAAATACAAAGTAAGTGAGGTTACAAAGACACATTAACACACATACACCCAAATTTGCTTTACGGGGTATGTTATTTCTGTTACCTTAAAATCTGAAAGAAAAGTGATTGCCATTTCTTCAAGCTTGACAACCTCTTTGTGATAAATAAAGAGTATTCTAATTCGCTGACATAAGTAATGTCCTTAGCATAGAGCCTAAACAAAACTAATGGTAATTGTTACCTTCCTTCCCAGATATATCCTCTTCCTTCCTACAGTTTTCTTACTATTATTTTAGATAGGAAATTTGAATTAGAATGAACCTAACCACACTCTACAGGTAGAGCCCCTTACCCGCCCATATAAAACTTTGCTGAGAAGTTAAGAACATTAGAGGGATGGTCAAATAGGAGAACAACTAGTCTTTCAAATTAAACATCAGTTTCATCTCAGAAAGAAATATAGGTAAATTGATGACAAAAAAAAAAAAAAAATTCCTTTCTGTCTCAAGCAAGCATCTTCATTCCTTGTCTGGAGTCTTGGATCAAGACCTTTGTTTACTGGCAGGTACATTGTGGGAGATGCTGTGATCAATAAAGATGGCAGGATTATTTTATTATTATTATTCACTGCTGTGTCCTACAGCCTAGCAAAATGAAGTGCCTGTCAGATAGTAGACCGTCATTAGAACACATGACTGCCAGCATACTAGAAAGCATAATTCCTTCCCTTGAAGAGTTTGAAGTTGAAACAAAGAAATAACAAAGTATGGCACAGGACACAACTAACTTACAAAATTACAGGGCATGAATGAATATATCTCTTTTACCTCCCTAGTTTCTTTTGTCCACCCTCCCCATACTTTTCCATTAAAATGCATATATAGGAAATTAAACAAATGACAAGGAATGTGCAATTTTCATTGATGCTTATGACATTTCTCATCTCAACTCACAGCCATCTACTAAGATAGTGCTGATCCAAAGTTGCAAGGCCTTGGGTTGCAAAGTTTTTTCTTTCCTTTTTTAATGTAGATTTCCTAATGCTTCTTTCTTATTTTTTACTTAGTCAAATAGATTCCTCTAGATTTCGTTATTAAAACATGAGAGGTGTGTTGGGGGGGGGTTTGGGGGGGAGGTGGGTAGGGTCAGACATAAACCTTAATTAGATTCATAATGTTTCAATGCATAGTGTTTGTGACAACCATGTATATATATTGCCTCCTTTGAACTCCAGCAAGAGGATCATACTTTTGTAATGCAGTCCTCAGGACACAGGCCCCCACTGCTGAAACAGCTAGCAGCATGGAACTCTCCACTGAGACACTCCCATTGCCATTCTAGGCAGCACCTTCAAATCACTATAGTTGCCAGATCCTGTCTGTGTGCTAGAGAGGAGAACTTAGAGATGGAAAGGATCATATTTCCATTTTTCCTCATTTATTTTTTAGCCTGGTGTGAGAGCAGAGAGAAAGCAATGAACAAAGAGAGTAAATATGTAAGCAAACACAGTAGTCCTCACCACATACCTAAGAATTACCAAATGCAAATTTGTGTGCCCAATGCACAGTGAGGCCAAACAATACTGAAATATTGGAGTTTGGAGCAGAGAAAGATTTATTGCAGGGCCATGCAAGGAGATGGGTGGCTCATTTGCAAAAAGTCCTGAACTCCTTGAAGGGCTTCAGCAAAGCACTTTTAAAGGCCAGGTGATGGAGAGATGTAGTTATTTGTTACAAACTTCTTGGTGTAGGAATCCTTTGTTCTTGCAGCTGTCCACGTAAGTCAGTTCACAACATTCCTGTAAATCTCCAACAAGACAAAGATTATTCTCTGTTCTAAAAAATTTTCTTTCTATATAAATAGACTCTTAAAGGTCAGAGCCTTAAGAATAGGCTATCTTGTATACTTCAGGCTATAGGCAACATTCTTTTACAAAAGGTGCAGAGCCAGCATGACTAAGTACAGACAATAAAGCACAAAAGTTAAAGCAAAAGGAACAGATCTAATATGGAGTCAGATTTGTTCTTCCCTATTACATAAGTGCTAAAGGGATTCTTCATGTAGAAACTCCATGAGAACAGAAAACTTGTCCATTCCATTCTTACTGTAACTCCAGCACTTAGAACAGTGCTGGGCACAGAGCATGTACCCACCAAATATTTGTCAAATTAAGGAATTCTATATAAAGGAGTGATTAGAATCAAGGCTATTAGTATTCAAAGGCAAAGTGGAGTTACATGATATCAGTTTTTGTATAAGTGGACAATAAGTGGATTGATTAGCTTGTAGGAGGCAGAGGAATGTGGCTAAGAAATATAAAATGAGGTATCTGGAAGTAATGAGTTATATGTAGAGAAATCATATAATTTATTATCCCCACATGGACATTTTGAAGAGTGAGAAAGGGCACTTAGTAATTATTCCAGAATGACATGTAGAAATCATGACTGTCCTGGGAAACTGGGATATATGGACATCCTCTTTATATGACACTAAGTAAACTGAGTAAGAGGTTGGTCTGGTGAAAATAAAGTTTGAGCAAGAGTGTTTTTGTTTCCACAGTAGATATAGACTTTAAACATGAAAAAAAGAGAGAGAGACTAGAAGACAGAACTCCTGTTAGAATTGTAATAATTACAATCTAGGTATGACAGCTTTGAGAATAGAGGGGAGGGGGTAGCTCTGAAGGACTTTGTGAAGGATCAAGTAGAATTGATTAACCAAGAAATATAAATGTTCAGTCATAATACTGCCTGCAGTGTTATTTCAAAAATATATAAAATACAACCTCTGATAAATTCTGCACTCAACTGAAGCTGTCTCCACACCTTGCAGCTCTGTAATATTGGAACATTTACTAAACCGCTCTGACCCTCAGTTACCTGAGGGTATAATGTAACTAAAGGTAAGTCATCCAAATAAGCCTTCTCATATTTTCAGACCATATTGGAAATTCAAATTTGGTCCCTTAGAACTAATTTTTTTTTCCCACTATTCTGAACCAGGAAAGTTCTTAAGTAAAATAATATTCTGAGACTTACTGAAAGTATCTTAAAATAAAACAAAAACTTAAGCTATAACTATAAAATCAGGATTTTAAAAAAGTCCTTCATGGAAAAACACTAAGATGACTCAATTTTGAGCCCAACAAAAAGAGTTTGTTTTTAGTGGCTATTCTTACCAATTACATCTTGCATCTTTCCTACATCAGAAAACATTTCTGCTGAAAATCACAACAAAAATGGTTAGATTTGGAAAAATTTGAGTTCCTCCTGGTAACATTCAACTTTCAGGAAGAAAATTATTGAACCAAGTCTTTGAGCAGGAGAAACCCTAGTTCTATCAAATAACTTTATTTTCTTTCTGCCAACTCTGAAAACTACTTTCCTCTTGCCTTATAGCAAACTGCTTCAGGGCTTCAGGCCTTACAACCTTTGGCTACCACTCATCAATGTGAATACTGCCTTGTCCAGAAGAGTCTGTCCCCTCTGATTTTCTGTCCTTTTTTCTCACCCAGAGCCCTCGTTTCAACCTCAATACAGTTGGCATGTTGCCTAAACTTCAGAAAAAGAGAAATTATTTTCCAATCTTTCCCTCTCATTTTTGTATTTACACACCTAAGGGATAATATGTTGCATAATTCTCTTTAGTGAATCTTTATCTACTATAATTGCAGCTGAACATCACTGCTGGTACAGGAATCAATGAAAAGAATAGTGTAAATTGCTGATAGCACCTACATGTTATGAGACTCATATTTCCCACTGTAGAAATTGAACCACTTCTGAGTTGTTGAAATTATTGCTAAATTTACTTACAGTCATTTTTACAATAAAAAACTTTATTACTCTTATAATGGGCCAAATAAATGCTCTAAATCTTGAATTCTGAAGTAATGTCTCCTGTCCTAAAATCAGTGAAGCTTTTCAAGAGAGAGGGAGAAAGTGCATTCTGAAAAGGTAGTTTATGGTTTTAGAATTTTGTTGCAATTTTGGTTCATATATTTTTACTAAGCATAACCTTTATATGTAAATTAAATGATTATATAAGAGAGAGCACTGTTTTCATAAAGTAAGAAATAATTTTATATCCTAAAAGACAGAGTATAAACCAGTAAGGCAGCTCTGCATGTGTTTGATGGCTATGAAATGACCTGTTTGATTTTCTATTACAGACCAGCAGACTATGCTGCCCTGACCCACCAGACCCAGACTGTGGGATAGCTGACTTCTCATTAGGAAGTCCTGTGGTACAGAGTTCATTCATAGCCTGTAATAAATAAAGTGTGTTTAAAACCTCATGTATAGAAACAACCCTCCATTGTGAAAGCAGTATCATTAAAAATTGTTTTTTTCCTTTGAAACACTATTGGAGAGGGGAAAAAAATTATTTTCTGGCTAAGCCCTGACAAAAGAGTTTATCATTTGGCTACATGGGATAGTGTATGCGCACACGTCTAGATAGTCAAATTCATTCAAGTTGGTCTAGACAGACTAATTCACCAGTTCTTTGGAGGGAAAGCCCAACCTGAGTTAAAAAAAAATGTTGAAGTAAAAGCAGTTTAATTACCTCAGGGGAGAAGTAGAGAGAACTTGGCTTCAAGTCTTAACAGAATTCTATAATGACTTTAGTGAGCAGAAAATCATTTGTGATTAGGACATTCATTGTAAACAAAAGCTTCAGCAAAAGTAGGAATCCTTTTAATCATCTCATTTAGTCTTATTTATCTATTTACTGAGCAGACTGTGTACATGTCCATAGTATATACATACATTTAGGTTGGTCAGGTGGAGATTATTGCAGATTCCAAACTAATGGAGTTGGGTTAATGAGGTTTTACTCTCTGTGTATACATGGTAGATATAGGCAATAAAGAACAAAGTGTGTCACCTGTACCTCAGATTTTGACTCATTCTGTTTTCCTCACCGCCAGTGCCAAAAATTCAACCTGTGATATGATAGTCAACCTATTTCTTCCTGTTTCTGGAATTGTCCTTTGTGATAAAAAAATTATGTGATCAGAATTTACCTGAGAACTTGTAGATATGTGAAGCAAGATATGCTTGGTTATAATTTGCTTGATATGCTTGGTTATGCTTGGTTATAATGTTCTCTCTTGGAATGATTATCTATTTCTTTATTGAGCACCAGTAACACAGAATATGTGGTACAAATTATATTTATGATACTTTTCTAGCTACCTTAAAGTCTATAAGTGAAATGATGCAGAAAAGGTCAATGAATAGGGAGGTATACATAAATGAGACATTTTTGAAAGAGAAAGAAAGATTTAGAGAAACTAGTAAGAGACCAAAATAGAATTTAATGGATTGGAGGGATTCTGGGAAGATGGGAGAGTAGGAAGCACCAGGAATCTGTCTCCCCACCTAGACAACAATTACACTGGCAAAATCCATCTGATGTAACTATTTTGGAACTCTGGAATCTTTCTGAGGTAGGTATTTCAGAACTATGCAGTCTATTGAAGGGTTGCATGGTACATTGTGCTTAATTTCAGTCAATTTCAGTTCTTAGCTCAGCGGCCACTACTCACCCCCCAACCATAGCTCTGTGGAAGACAGCTGTGCATTGCTAACTAGAGCAACTCTCACACAACCTGTGGAAATCAGGGTGGGTAATATGGACCCTGTCCTTCAAATATTCAGGATCTGTGTTCTGATCACTGATTGCTGACTCAGATAATGGAGGTGCAGACACAGAGGTATACAGCCATGTTTTCACACCCCTCCTCAACATTGCAAGCCCCTACCCCTCCAGTTGAAGTGACTCCCAAGGGATTTAAAGAGCCAGCACCTTCTTCTTCCCTTAATTGTTCTTTTTCCCCCACTTTGAGAGCCAGACGTTAAAGAAAAGGACATTCAAATTCACATACTGAGAAAACTAGAAAGTTACAGCATATACCAAGGGAAAGGTGCAGAATCAGAAAATACTGGAGAAAAATCTTAAGTTTCCATCTCAGGCTGATCTTTAGTACAAAGATAGTCTACAACAATCAAAAAAAAAAAAAATCCTGGTAGTAAGAGAACATGATTTCCAGAGTTATCATTAGATTCAAATGTAGTTTTCAACAAAAAAAAATCACAAGACATACAAAAGAACAAGAAAGTATGGCCTATTCAAATGAAGAAAGATAAACCAACAGAAACTGTCTTTAATATGGTCTTAAAAATACTTAAAGAACCAAAGGAAGACATGGAGAAAGTCAGGAAAATAATGTCTGAACAAAATGGAAATATCAGTAAAGAGATAGAAAACCTAAAAAAGAAGCCAAAAAGAAATTCTTGAACTGAAAATTACAATAACTGAAATGAAAACTTCACTAGAGAAATTCAAAGTCAAATTTGAGTAAGCAGAAGAATCAAAACTTGAAAATAAGAAAATTGAAATTACAAAGACTGAGGAACAGAAAAAAACAAGGTTGAAGAAAAGTAAACAGAGCCTAAGGGGCCTGTGGGACACCATCAAGTTTATGAACATATGATTGTGGGAGCCCCAGAAAGAGAAAAGAGAAAAGGACAGAGAGAGTATTTGAATAAATAATGGCCAGAAAATTCCAAAAGTTGGTGAAAACCTGACTGTAAACATCCAAGAAGTTCAACAAACTCCAAATTGGATGAAATCAAAGAGACCCACACCAAGACACATTATAATCAAAATGTTGAAAGTCAGAGACAGAGAGAGAACCTTTAAAGCAGTAAGAGAGAAGCAACTCATCATATACAAGGGATCTTCATTAAGATCATCAACAGGTTTTTCATCAGAAGGTTTGGAGGCCAGAAGGCAGTGAGTTGATATATTCAAAGTGCTAAAAGAAAAAAACTGTCAGCCAAGAATCTTATATCCAGTAAAATTATCCTTCAAAAGTGAGGGATAAATTAAGACATTCTCAGATAAACAGAAGCTGAGGGAGTTTATTACCACTACACTTGCCCTGCAAGAAATGCTAAAAGGAGTCCTGCAAGTTAAAATAAAAGCACACCAAATAGTAACTTGAAGCTATATGAAGAAACAAAAATATCAGTGAAGGTAAATTTTACATGGGCAATTATACAATTTAGCATTATTATAAAAATAGTTTATTGCCACTTTTTCTTTCTACAAAATTTAAGCTAATTATGCATTATAAAAAAAATTATTCATTTATGTTTTTGGACACACAATGTATAAAGACATATATTTTTGACATAAATAACTGAAAGAGATGAAAACAAAGCTATATAGGAACTGAAAGAGATGAAAACAAAGCTATATAGGAGCAGAGATTTATAAGTTATTGAAGTTAAGCTAGTATAAATTTAGATTATTATAACTTTAAGTTATTAAATATAATACCCAGCATAATCACAAAGAAAATAGTTACAGAATAAAAACAAAAGGAAGTGAGAAGGAAATTAAAATATTTCACTATGGGGCTTCCCTGGTAGCACAGTGGTTGAGAGTCCACCTGCCAATGCAGGGGACATGGGTTCATGCCCTGGTCTGGGAAGATCCCACATGCTGTGGAGCGGCTAGGACCGTGAGCCATGGCCACTGAGCCTGCATGTCCGGAGCCTGTGCTCTGCAACAGGAGAGGCCACAACAGTGAGAGGGCTGCATACCGCAAAAAAAAAAAAAGAAAAGAAAAAAATTTCACTACAGAAAATCAGTGAGACACAAAAGAAGAAAATAATTAAGGAAACGAGGGACAGAAAAACTGTAAGGCACAAAGAAAACAAATAGTAAAAAGACCAAAGCAAGTCCCTCCTTATCAGTAATAACATTAAATATAAATGGACTAAACTTTCCAATCAAAAGACAGAGATTGGCAGAATGGATCTTTTAAAAAAAAATGATCCAATAATATGCTGTCTACAAGAGACTCACTTTAGGTTCAAAGACAAAAATAGATTGAAAGTGAGAGGATGAATAAAGATATCCCATGCAAATAGTAATCAAAGAAAGTAGAGTTGGTTATCTAATATCAAATGAAATAGACTTTAAAGAAAAAAAGGTTACAAGTGACAAAGAATAACAGTATATATCAATAAAAGTTTCAATATAGCAAAAGTATAACAATTATAAACATTTATGCATGAGTAACAGACCATCAAAATATATGAAGAAAAGCTGACAACTAAAGACTTCAGTACCTCATTCTCAATAATAGAACAACCAGAAAGAAGATAAGGAAATAAAGGACTTCAACAACACAATAAACCAATTATATCTAACAGACATACAGAACACTCTAACCACCAACAACAGAATACACATTCTTCTCAAGTGTACATGGATTATTCCCTCGCATAGACCATATGTTAGGTCACAAAGTAAGTCTCAATAGAATTACAAAGATAGATATCATACAAAGTATCTTCAACACAGTGAGATGAAGTTAGAAATCAATAACAGAAGGAAAATTAGAAAATTCAAAAATATGTGGACATTAAATACCACACTCCGGGTTTCCGTGGTGGCACAGTGGTTGAGAGTCCACCTGCCAATTCAGGGGACATGGGTTTGTGCCCTGGTCAGGGAAGATCCCACATGCCGCGGAGTGGCTGGGCCTGTGAGCCATGGCCGCTGAACCTGCACATCCGGAGCCCGTGCTCCACAACAGGAGAGGCCACAACAGTGAGAGGCCCACGTACTGCAAAAAAAAAAAAAAAAAACTCCTGAATTACCAGTGTGTCAAAGAAGAAATCACAAGGGAATTTAGAAAATACTTAGAGAAAAATAAAAATGAAAATACAATATACCAAACTTATGGGATGAAGCAAAAGCAGTGCTAAGGGAGGAATTTATATCTATAAATACATTTAAAGAAAGAAAGATCTCAAATCAACAACCTAACTTTACAGCTTAGAGAACTAGAAAAATAAGAATTAATTTAACCCAAATCTAGCAGAAGGAAAGAAATGATAAGAGGAGAGATAAATGAAATAGAGAAGAGGAAAACAATAGAGAAAATCAACAAAACCAAAAGGTGGCTTTTCAAAAAGATCAACAAGACTGACAAACCTTTAGCAAGATGACTAAGAGAAAAAGAGAGAAGACTCAAATTACTAAAATCAAAAATGAAAGTGGGGATATGACTTCTGATTCTATAAGAATTAAAAGGATTATAAGAGATTACTATGAACAACTGTACACCAACAACTTGAATAATCTGGATATAATAGACAACTTCCAAGAAGCACAAAGGCTACTAAGAATGAATCATGAACAAATGAAAACATCTGAACAGACAAAGGTCCTGGGCCTTATAGCTTCACTGGCGTATTCTACCAAACGTTTAAAGAGAGATATAACATCAATGCTTCTCAAACACTTCCAGAAAATAGAAAAGGAGGAAACACTTCCTAACTCAGTCTATGAAGCCAACATTACCCTGATATCAAAGCCAGACAAAGACACTACAGGAAAACTACAAACCAATATCTCTTATGAACACTGATGCAAAAATTCTCAACAGAATACTAGCAAATTTAGCAACATATTTAAGGATTATATATCATGACCAAGTGGGATTTGTTCCTGGAATGCACAGATGGTTCAACACATGAAAATTGATTTGTATAATATACCACATTAACAGAATGAAGAAAAAAAAACACATGGTTATCTCAATTGATACAGAAAAAGCAATTGACAAAATTCAATATCCTTTTATGATTAAGAACATTCAACACACCAGGAATAGAAGAAAACTACCTCAACATAATAAAAGCCATACATGAAAAATCCACAGCAAATGTCATACTTAAAGGTGAAAGACTGAAAGCTTTTTCTCTTAGATCAGAAACAAGGTAAGGATGCCTGCTTTCAACACTTCTATTCAGCACAGTACTGGAAGTCCTAGCCAGAGCAGTTATACAAGAAAAAGAAATAAAAAGCAACCAAATTGAAAAGGAAAAAGTATAATTGTCTGTTTGCAGATCATATAATTTTATATAGAAAACATCCTAAAGAGTTCACCAAAAAAATACATTAGAACTAATAAACAGATTCAGCAAAGTTGTAGGATACAAAGTTAATGTTCAGTAGTAAGATACATTCCCATACACTACCAATGAACAATCTCAAAAGGAAATTAAGAAAACAATTTTATTTATAATGGCATCAAAAAGAATAAAATACTTAGGAATTAATTTAATCAAGGAGGTAAATGGCATGTACAATGAAAACTACAAAACTGCTGAATGAAATCAAAGACATAAATATATGGAAAGACTCCTATGTTTGGGGATTGGAAGACTTAAGATTGATAAAATACCAATACTATCCAAAGCAATCTACAGGTTCAATGCAATCCCTATTAAAATCCTAATAGTATCTTTTGCAGAAATAGAAAAATTCACCTTAAAGTTCATATGAAACGTTGAGGAGCCCCAAATGGCCAAAACAATCTTGAAATACAAGAACAAAGTTGGAGGACTCACACTTACTGATTTCAAAACTTACTACAAAGTTACAGTAATCAAAACAGTGTGGTACTTGTATAAAAACAGACACATAAACCAATGTAATAAAATATAAAGTCCAGACATAAACTCTCTCATATATGGTCAAATGATTTTAACCAAGGGTGATAAGACTGTTAAATGGAAAACAGGACAGTCCTTTAAACAAATGACACTGGGAAAACTGGATATCCACATGCAAAAGGATGAAGTTGGACCCACCTAGCACTATATAAAAAATTAACTCAAAATTGATCAAAGACTTAAAATCTAAGAGCTAAAACTATAAAACTCTTAGAAGAAAATATAGGGGGAAATTTTTACAACATTGGACTTGGCAATAATTTCTTCAATATGACACCAAAGGAACAGGCATCAAAAGAAAACATAGATAAATTAGATCTCATCAAAATGAGAAAATTTGCACATCAAAGGACACTATAAATGGAAGGAAAAAGCAACCCACAGAACAGGAGAAAACATTTGCAAATCATATATCTGATAAGGGATTAATATCATACTATACAGAGAACTAAAAAAAACTCAACAAGGGGCTTTCCTGGTGGCGCAGTGGTTGAGAGTCCGCCTGCCGATGCAGGGGACACGGGTTCGTGCCCCGGTCCGGGAGGATCCCACATGCCACGGAGCGGCTAGGCCCGTGAGCCATGGCCACTGAACCTGCGTGTACGGAGCCTGTGCTCCGCAACGGGAGAGGCCACAGCAGTGAGAGGCCCGCATACCACAAAAAAAAAAAAAAAAAAAAACTCAACAAAAAAAATCCATCTAATTTAAAAATGGGAAAGGATTTGAACAGACATTTCTCCAAAGAAGGTATACAAACAGCCAATAAGCACATGAAAATATGTTCAATGTCACTAATCAGGGAAATCACCATACAATTGATCTCCTTTACCCATTTCACCCTTTTCCTCAGTCCTCCCCCTCTGCTAACCACTACTCTGTTTTCTGTATCTATGTGTTTGTTTTTGTTTGGTTTGGCTTTTTCATTTATTTTATTTTTTCTTTTGTTTGTTTATTAGTTTTTTTTTCCAGTAGGAATGAAATCATATGGTATTTGTGGTGACCACATTGTAGAGTATACAGAAGTAGAAATATGTTGTACACATGAAATTTATATAATGTTATAAATCAATGTTACCTCAGTAAAAAAAGAAGAAACCACAATGAAATATCACCACACACTCATTAGAATAGGTACAAAATAAAAACAGAAAATAATAAACATTGGCAAGGATGTGGAGAAGTTGGAACCCTTGTGCACTGTTGATAGGAATGTAAAATGACAGAGCCACTGTGGGAAACAGTATGGTGGTTCCTAAAAATTAAAAATAGATTTACCACATGATCCAGCAATTCCACTTTGGATATATTCCCAAAAGAATTGAAAGCAGGGTCTCAAAGAGGTGTTTAAATATCCAGGTTAATAGCAGCATGTTCACAGTAGCTAAAACATGGAGGCAATCAAAGTGCCCATCTGTTCGCTGACACATGAATGGACAATCAAAATGTGGTATATGTATAAATACAACGGAATACCATCCAGCCATAAAAAAGAAGAACATTCTGACATAAGCTACAACATGGATGAACTTGAGGACATTATGCTAAAGTGAAACAAACCAGTCACAAAGAGAAAAATACTGTGATTCTATTTATATGAGTTACCTAGAGTAGTTAAATTCCTAGAGACATAAAGTAGAATGGTAGTTGCCAGGAGCTGGAGGAATAGGGAAATGGGCAGTTACTGTTTAATGGGTATAGAGTTTCAGTTTTACAAGATGAAATGTGTTCTACGAGTGGATGGGCACGATGCTTGCACAACAATATGAATGTACTTGATATCACTGAACTATACACTTAAAAATGGTTAAGATGGTAATTTTATGTTTCATGTATTTTACCACAACAAAAAAAATATTGGGGAAAAAAAACTTAATGGATTGTATTAAGTCTCCACTATTAGAGATTCGTAGAACTGGAAAAGCATAATAAGGGAGTAGAACATTGGAGCTGAATGGAGAGTTAGATTTCACATAGTAAAATCCAACCTTTCACAGGTGGGGAAACTGAGAGAAGTCAAGTGTCTTTTACAAGTTCATGCAGCTTGTTAGTGGCAGGACTAAGCCTTCTGACACCAACCTGGTTCCTTCCAATATTTTGTTGTTATTGGTCTAACCTCAGATGTGGAAGTTTGAATTAATCATACCCCTCAGATCATAGCATATTATCGTTTTTTTTTCTTACATCTTTATTGGAGTATAATTGGTTTACAATGGTGTGTTAGTTTCTGCTTTATAACAAAGTGAATCAGTTATGCATATACATATGTTCCCATATCTCTTCCCTTTTGCATCTCCCTCCCTCTCCCCCTCACTAACCCACCACTCCAGGCAGTCACAAAGCACCGAGCTGATCTCCCTGTGCTATGCGGCTGCTTCCCACTAGCTATCTACCTTACGTTTGGTAGTGTATATATGTCCATGCCTCTCTCTCGCTTTGTCACAGCTTACCCTTCCCCCCTTTTCTCCACACCCTCTCCAGCACTTATTGTTTCTAGATTTTTTGATGATGGCCATTCTGACAATTGTGAGATGATATCTCATATAGTTTTGATTTGCAGTTCTCGAATGATTAATGATGTTGAGCAATCTTTCATGGTTTGTTGGCACTCTGTATATCTTCTTTGGAGAAATGTCTATTTAGGTCTTCTGCCCATTTTGGGATTGAGTTGTTTCTTTTTTTGTTATTGAGCTGCATGAGCTGCTTGTAAATTTTGGAGATTAATCCTTTGTCAGCTGCTTCATTTGCAAATATTTTCTCCCATTCTGAGGGTTGTCTTTTGGCCTTGTTTATGGGGTTTCCTTTGCTGTACAAAAGCTTTGAAGCTTCATTAGGTCCCATTTGTTTATTTTTGTTTTTATTTCCATTTCTCTAGGAGGTGGGTCAAAAAGGATCTTGCTGTGATTTATGTCATAGAGTGTTCTGCCTATGTTTTCCTCTAAGAGTTTGGTAGTTTCTGGCCTTACATTTAGGCCTTTAATCCATTTTGAGCTTATTTCTGTGTATGGTGTTAGGGAGTGTTCTAATCTCTACCGCCATCTTCCCCCTCATAGCATATTATCTCAATTGGTCCTCATAAGCATCCTCTCGTTAATTAATTAATTAATTAATTAATTTTCATCTATCCCTATTCCCCATACCCCTTTCATGCTTCCCATCAACAATCATTCCATTGTATTTACTATGTATGTGTTCTTGCAAAATGTGAATTTTTGGTTCATTAATTTTAACTTATTTGACAATATTGTGTTATATGTCACTATATTTCTTCCTTTTTTCACTCAGCATTGTTTTCAAATCCATCCATGTTGCTACACGTACATTAATCCACTGCTTCTGACTGCTACCTCGTTCTCCATGTTCTGTACTCACTGCATTTGACCTCTCTATTTTCCCAGCAGTTGATGCATAGAATTCCTCACACTCCTCTCATCAAACATGCTTTAGTGAATATTCTTGTGCATTGTTCTTATGGACCTCTGTGAGAAGTTATTTGCAATATAAATTACAATTATTTATATTTAATTGAGTATGTTTATAATTCCACTAGCTGAGGAAAATTTTTTATCCCCACATCTATACCAATGTTTGACATTACCCAGCTTTTAACTTTTTTCCAATTGGACAGATGTAAAAGGCCTTATGTATATTTCTCAGATTGCTAATAATTTTGAGCATGTTTTCATATGCTTATTATGGTTTGGGGATTTATCCTCTGTACATTTCCTGTTCTCAACCTATGGCCATTATTCTATTGAAGTTGCTGTTTTTCTTTTGTTGATTTATGAATTCCCTGTATATTTTAGGTATATACCTTTATTGATTTTAGACCCTGCTAATATCTTTCCTTAGTCTGTTACCTGTCAGTGAACTTTTAAATTTTATCTTCATTGAATAGGTACCCTTAATTTGATGTAACCCAGTAAATAAAATTTTTAGGTTGTGGTTTGTGTTTTTGAACTTTTAAGACATCTTTGCATACTCCTAGGTCACAAAGATATTCTCCTATATTTTCTTCTAATGACTAGTTCAGCTTTTTACATTTGGTTTTAATATACCTGCAGTTGGTTTTGTATGTAACGTTAAGTAAGGATTTAGATTTGTTTGTTTGTTTTGTTTTGCTCTTAAGGTTAAGTTTTAATTTTGAAAAAGTGATATATTCACAGGTAGTTGCAAAAATAGTAAAGAGAGATCCCATGTGTTTTCACTGTTTTCCCCAGTGGTTAACATCTTGTATAACCATAATACAATATCAAAAACAGGAAATAGACATTGGTACGATCTACAGACCTTAGACCACTTTTACATGTGCTTGTGTATGTGTGTGTGTTTGTGTGTGTGTGTAGTTCTATGTAATTTTATCATCTGTATAGACTATTGTAACCATCACCATCAAAATATAGAACTGTTCCGTTACCACAGAAATCCTTCATGCTACTACTTTATAGGCTACCTATCCTGCCCTTCACCCACCTCTCACCACAACCCTTGGTAGCTACTATTCCTCTGTTCTCTCTCTCTATAATTTTGTCATTTTGATTGTCATTCCATTATTTAAATAGAATCATACAGTCTGTAATCTTTTGAGATTGGCTTTTTTTCACTGGGTATAATACCCTTAAGATACATTCAAGTTGCATGTGTCAATAGTTTCTTCTTTTTTATTGCTGAGTATTATTCCATAGTATAGAGATAGAGCAGTTTGTTTAATTACTTACCTGTTGAAGGACATTCACATTTTTTACAGTTTTGTTTTTGACTATAATTAATAAAAGTTTCTATGAACATCTTTGTACACATTTTTGTGTGGTCATACATGTTAAATTTCCTAGGAGTGGAACATCTGGGTCATCTGGTTTAACTTTTTGGTTAACATTTTGTTTAACTTTTTAAGGAACTGCAAACTATTTTCCAAAGCAGCTGCACCATTTTACTGTCCCACCAGCACTGTATAACATATTTAGTTTCTTCACATACTTGTCAGCATTTAGTATTATCAATATTGTTTTATTTTAGCTGTTCATACAGCCATGTAGTAATATTTCATCACTGTCTTCAGTTTACTTTCCTGATAGTGATGTTGAACATCTTTTCATGTGCTTATTTGCCATCCATATATTCTCTTTGGTGAACTGTCTCTTCATGTCTTATGTCCATTTTTTAATTAGATTACTTGTTTTCTTTTTCTTTTGAGTTTTAAATGTTACTTATATATTATAGATAATAGTGCTCTGTTGGATAAATTGTTTGCAAAGACTTTCTCCTAGTCTGTAACTAACTGTCCTTTCATCTTCTAAATGGGATTTTCCAGTGAAAATTTAAAAATTTTTTGATGACATCCAATTTATCCATTTTTGTTTTTATGGATCATGCTTTGTTGTCTATGAAAGCTTTCTTTTCCTCTTGTGGCAATTTTGGCAGTTTATGACTTTCTACAAATATATCTATTTCATTCAGATATTCACATTTTTAGCACATAGATTCATAATATTTTTAAAAATTTTATTTATCATTAATTTAAATTTTTCAAGTATTTTTTTATTCACATCTTTTCTCTTAATCATCTTGCCAAAGCTCTGTCTATATAATTAATCTTTTCAAAGAATTAGCTTTTCATTATGCTGCTTTCTCTATCATTTGCTGTTTTGGGTGTTGTGCCTGTTTAATTTATTTTGTCATCATCATCATCATCATATTCTTCCTTCTCATTTGTTTTGTGTTTTTCTTTTGCTCTTTTCCCAACCTCTTGAGTTGAATACTTAGTTCACTTATTTTTTTCTTTATTTTTTAATAAAATTTTACTACATACAAAGGATATGCATAACATATATATAAGTAATAAAACTTTTCCACTCTAGGCATACTTCAACCACATTTTATATACAGATGGGTATTTTAACTATTTTTAAGCCCTTGGGAAAGAGATTCCTCAGCTTCCTTTGAAAACTGTGCTTAACATAGCTGTATTGGTGATAATTCTTGACTAAAATCAAAGACTGGAAAAAAGAGATATATTATGAGAAAAATGAAAATATTTATTGAAGATATTGATGAGACAACTGCTTGTTGATACATCATATTGAAAAGTTTGTCTTTGTTTATTATTCTTACCATTACTCTAATATGTCACTTGAAAATTATTATTGATTTACTTTATTTCATCTTCAAAATGGGTATAATATTTGTTATTATCACTATGATTTGATGATAGTTGAAACAGTGCTGGTAAATATTCTCAGATGGAATTTGCTCTTAAAAAAGAAATCCATAATTTTTCATAAAGGTTTTGTTTAAATTCATTATGCTAATTTTAACTGCTATCCTAATATTGTTTATCACTTAATACATATAACATTAATATTTGTGAGAAAAATATTTTTATTTAAAATTTTTTAATCTTCCCTTTTTTACCACTTCACTTTGATATTTTATTTGGAAAGAAATTATTTTTTGTTAATAATATATGCAAACTATATAATAGCTAGACAATTCTTTTCAATATTCAGCATGTCCCACACTCATTTCGCCACACTCTACACACTGTAACTCCCTTCTTGCTCATCTGCCAGAAACTATTACTGCAGTAATATATGCATTATTCCTTACATTCCAATTCAGTCAACAAATCCGTATTAATCTCCTACTATGTGTGATTCACTTTCATTACAAGGGTGAATATTATATTGAAATGCTCACAGGAGTACCTCTACAGATGTTTTCATCCCTAAATATGTAATATCAATAGCTCTCTTCATTTTTCCTCCTAATCTCCTGGTTATAAAAATATAAATGTTATATAGGTCAAAAATACAAAATTTTAATAGAACATGAGCAAAGCCATATTCTGTCTTCTGCTTAGGTATATGGATTGCATATGGCAATATGGATTGTTACCCTGCATATATTAGAGATATATGCCATTTTAATTAATAGATGGTTATAGCAATTTCAACTAATAGTTTATCTAAACATTTTTTGAATCTATAAAAACAATATTTTAAACCAACTCACTAACTGGGAAATGGATTTTTAATACATTTTCTATCTACTATTTTACTCTATTTTATGAAATCACTGAATTTTAAGCTACTGCAATAGTTCCCTTACTTCTTATTTTCCTGGCCTCCTAACCATTCTACATTCCTAAAATGCAAACTTGTGTACTTTATTCCAATGCTCAAAAACCTTCAGTAGCTCCATATTGTTCATGGAATGCAAATTACTTTTATTTGCTTTACACTACATTAATTCTCCCAAGAGAACTTACTTATTGGGTGTCCTATACAATAGACTGTCTTTTGCTAGTAAATATTTTATATATTTACCTAGCCTGCAGATTCCTTAAGAAAATAAGTATGTCTTTTCCTCTCTTAAATCTGTCCTGCAGAACACATTGACTGATGGTTGTGTCTCAGGAGACACTTGATAAATACTTATTAAATGATTGATTGAGCCCATTTGAACCTTATCTATGTTTTTACTTTCTTCATTTTCTGACTCAGGATTCTTTTACTATTTATCTGCACTTAGTAGTAAAACAAAAAAGTGATGGGGAGAAGAGGACCAATGACTGTGCTTATTGGCTAGGGCTGGAATCTCTATCTATCTTGACATATCCTCACTCTCAATCCCCAAAATGTTCAGCCTTCCCAAGGCTAAACTCTCTTTCCAAATCCCTCTAGACATCCATTGTCTCCATTCCCTCAAGAGAATCCTATAGCTTCCTCCACCTTGTACTTTTTGATAGTCACAATTTACCTTGAAATTACTGAAATAAAACTTCAAAGCATTAATCATAGTTCTCACATTCCATACATTTTATCAAGTCCATGTCCAATCCTTAATATACACTGAATATGTGACAGACCTGTAACACATTCTCCATCATCCAGGCTTTATCTTTCCAAACTGAAAAAAAAAATCATTTATGCATACATGTGTACATGTGTGTGTGTGTGTGTGTGTGTGTGTGTGTGTGTGTGTATTTACATATGTCTTCTTCTGGATAACTCATAGACTCTTAGAGTTTGGGAGAAAAGTCAACCATTCCCAACCAGTCACTCAATATTTGAATCCTAATGGTCTTTTTCAGTTTTCACTCCAGATTTTCTATCTCTCTCTTTGTTTGAGATGATCAGAACTACATACAATGATTGAGGCATGGCCATGTTATCATTTTCATTCAACAAATGCTGCAGCACTTTTTGTCAGTGCTTTCTGAGAAGAGTCGATAATGATTCTTAGATCTCATTCCTGGACCATGACCACTTAGAGATGATAGCTCAACTTATGTAAAGCTAATGAAACTGTGGCTCCTGTCGTTCAGCCTTGAGTGGTGTCACATTCAAGATGCTTCACATGTCCCCTTTCTTTTGCTTCCTAATTTCTCATACCCCATACTCTTTAGAGAACACACATTCCTCCCACCCCGACTCTACCTCACCTGCTCGCAAAGCCTCTATTCTATCTGCTCTCTCATTTATTTTGTAGATTCCATTAACCTTTCTCACTTAGTCTTTTCTCTCTTTTGTAGACTCTTTTGTCCTGCTGCCATGTCCTCTTCTGCCTATTCTTTGATTCTACATCATGGAAATATAAGAGTTGGTCTGGCTGAGACATGCTTTGCCCAGACAGATCGAGGAATAGGAATGGTAGATAAGAGAAACTGAGTATGCAAGATAAGATTCTCTTTTGCTAAAATATCCATTAAATTTTCCCTGTTAATAATTGCACACCATTATGTTAGGATTATGTTTTCAAAGAATATTATCTTATAGTTATTTACTTTGTAGCTCATCTGTCATTTTCTACCCTTTCTCACTTTCACATGATCAACTTGCAGTTGTCCACTAGGAGATTTTTTGTTTTTGTTTTTGGCAAAGCTTAATGTTATAAGTAAACATTAGTATCTACTGTGTATTATCTTTTCCAAATGTATTCATATTTCTAACTGTATTTTCATTTTTCATTTATATTTTTTTTCTACCATTTTCCTTTCTTTCTATGGTTGTTAGGTCCTAGAAGCCAAGGAACATTTATATTAACAGAGCAATTAATATCAAGGCACAAACACTTTCTAATGGTGATCAACGCCAATATTTATGAAATGTAGGAGTTATAGGAATATATGAATTGCCTAATGGTGGAGAGCAGAAATATGGTTAATACAGGCAACAAGGAATGCTTTTCCTAAGTCAACTTCATCTCTTCTTCCCTATCCCCACCCAAATCCATCAGCTCTCCTCATTCATCCATGCTTGTGTTAAAACTCTGAAGTCTGAATTCTTGCTGCTCCCACTCAAATGGAAAGTACTTTCCAAAGGTCATTAAGATCCACAAATATTTACTGACTGCATACAGCAAGTTAGACATGCTACAAATTAGGGACTTTCTATAGAATGGAAACTCTGTCCTCATAGATAGAGAAACTAGAGAAGAGTATAGAAGCTAATCAAAGAATTACACAAATCAGAATGAAATATTTGACAAGTGCTATGAAGGAAAATAACATGACCCTATGAAGAGAATAATAATGGTCACCTCATTTTGAGGGGAAATAAGGAATGTCTATATGAAAAACCTATGCTGAGACCAACACCTGAAGAATGAGAAGAGTTAGGTTGATGAACAGAATAGAAGAAGTTCCACAGTGGGAAAAGCATGTGTGAAAACCCTAAGGAAGAAGATAATTGGTACATTAGAAAAACTGAAAGATATTCTGTGTAGCCAAAGTATAAATAGCAAGAGGAAAATTGGTGAGAGAAAAAAGTTGGAAGGGTAAACCTAGGAAATATTATACAGAGCTTTTTTAGGCCATGTTAATGATTTTTATATTTTAACCCTGAGTGCAATGGGAAGCAGGTTAAAAAAGTGTGGTAACACATCACTGATAGTTTTGTAATGTGGGGGAAGATGGATTTGAAGGGTACAATTGGTAAAATATTGCATGATTTTAGGCAGGAAGTGATGGTGGATTTGACCAGGGTAAAATTTGTGGTATGTATGTGTATATATATATATATATATATATATATATATATATATATATATAGTTTTTTTTTTTTTTTTTTTTTTTCCGATACGCAGGCCTCTCACTGTTGCGGCCTCTCCCGTCGTGGAGCACAGGCTCCAGACACGCAGACCCAGCGGCCATGGCTCACAGGCCCAGCCACTCCGTGGCATGTGGGTTCTTCCTGGACCGGGGCACAATCCCGTGTCCCCTGCATCGGCAGGCGGACTCTCAACCACTGCGCCACCAGGGAAGCCCCTCATGGTATATTTTGATGTATAATTGACAGGATTTGGTGATGGATTAATGGATTGAATATGAAAGGTGAAAGAGAAAAAGGAAGTCTCAGTTTTCAAGCTTGGGCAATTCGAGGGATGAGGTGATTTTACTGAGATGGGGCAGTCAGAAGGAAGAATGGACTTGTTTCTGGAGGATGTGGGGTTACTCAAGTGTCCACTTTTTGTTATATTGAGTTTGAGATGCTTATGAGACATCTAATGGTAACATCAAGTAAGTTAGAAGGGTAATCTGGTCTGGAGATATGCATTTGGAGTTACAAGTATAGAGACGGTACTTAAAGGTGTAGGAAAGACAGAGGAGGACAAATGAGAGTGAACAAGAGTGACTCACTAGTCATTCATTCCAAGAGTTTTTGTTTCCCTTAAGCCTTGATCTCATCTTTCTGGTGCATTGACAGTTGTTAATCATGTCCTTCTTGAAATTTTGTCTCCTCTAGGTGCTATAACATTTTACTCTCCTTTCCAATCTTTGTAGGTTCCTACCCTTTACATGAAGGTTGTCCTAAAGGCTGTTCTTAGCCTTCTCCTCTCTAACCTCCTTCTTCCATAACACACATATTCCCTCCTTCGACAAAATCATCTTGTGTTATTTAAGCTCTGTGATGGTTAATTTTATTGGTTAATTTTAGGTGTCAACTTGATTACATGATGGGGTGCCTAGATATTTTGCTGAACAACATTTCTGGGTGTGTCTGTGAGGGCGTTTCCAGATGAAATTAGCATTTGAATCAGTAGACTCAGTAAAGTAGTTTGCCCTCTCCAATGTGAGTGAGCATCATTCAGCAAAGGCCTGAATAGAACAAAAAGGCAGAGGAAGGAAAAAGTCAGCTCTTGCTGCCTGATTGCTTGGGCTGGACATCAATCTTCTCCTGCCCATGACACTCCTGGGTCTCAGGTCCATGGACTTGGACTGAATCACACCAGCGGCTTTTCTGGGTCTCCAGCTTGCAGACAGAAGATGAAGGAACTTGGCCTTCTTCATTGCATGAGCCAATTCCTTATAATAAATCTCTTCCTATATATATCTGGTTGGTTCTGTTTCTGTGGAGAATCCTGACTAATACATGGTCATACTAGCTACTATAAAATAAAGCCTCCAGAATGCAATGGTTGAAACAAATTGCAGGTATAGTTCTCTCTCAGCTAACAGTTTCTGTTCCAGATCAGTGAGAGGCTTTGCTGCGCAGCATAACTTAGAAGTCCAATTTCCTTCCATTTTGTTTCTCTGCCATTTCCTCTGTATGGTATTGTCTTTATCTGAATGGTCAAAGTATGTTCACAGTCACACCTGTGTTCCATTTCAATGGATGGTGAAAGAGAATGAAAGAAAAAGGTCCACCATCTTAAAGGCTCCAGCCTGGATACCATACATGTCAAGCAGGAAGCCCTAACTACCAGTCCCAGGTGAGACTTTCCACTGTGCATAGAGAATGGAAAAGATCATAACAATGCCAACCACCAGAATTAGGAGCTCACAGACCTCAGTCCACAGCATCTTCTATGGGTTTGAAGTCACCAGGGAGGATTCAACACATGAGGCTCTGGTTGGAACAACCCTTTACTCACAGAAAGGAGAAGAGATTCAGCAAGATCAGCATCTGTAGTGTGCGCTGGTCTCCTATGGCCAGCATGTCCCTCCTGACACCTGACACAGGACAGTGGACTGCATGCCCCCTTCTTGTGCTGCAGGCAAAGACTTCCCATGGGGGCAGATATACTGGCGGGGCTGGCCAGGTACTGTATGATACACATGCAGTACAAGGAAGTTGACTACATACCCAGAACAGGGAAGGGTTTCTTCTAATAAGGAAGAAGAATCTGGGGCCAAGTGGAAGCTTGGTTCACAGTATTCATATAAGAGAATGTTTTAGACCCAAGGCACTGATTGGGCAATCCTGGGGCAAGGTGACAAGCTGTGCAATGGGTGCTTCCCCGAAAGTACATGTCATCATCTCTGTCATCTCATTGGTGAAAATTTAGTCACATAGTCACATCTAACTATAAGAGTAGATGGGAAATGTAGTATGGCTAGCCAGTTGTATTAGCTTTTTTTTTTTTTTTTTTTTTTTTTTGCGGTACACGGCCCTCTCACTGTTGTGGCCTCTCCCGTCGCGGAGCACAGACTCCGGACGCTCAGGCTCAGTGGCCATGTCTCACGGGCCTAGCCACTCCGTGGCATGTGGGATCCTCCCAGACTGGGGCACGAACCATGCATGTCCCCTGCATCGGCAGGCGGACTTTCAACCACTGCGCCACTAGGGAAGCCCTGTATTAGATTTTTATTGCTGCTATAATAAATTGCCACAAACTTGGTGTCTTAAAATAACACAAATTTATTATATTATAGGAGGTCAGAAGTCTGAACTCTCACTGGGTTAAAATCAAAGTAGGGCTACGTTCCTTCTGGAGGCATTAGGGGATAATCTGTTTCCTTGCCTTTTTCAGCTTCTAGAGGGTTCCTATATTCCTTGACTTATGGCCCCTTCCTTCAAATTCAAAGCCAGCAACACAGCATTTTCAAATATCCCTCTAACAAACCTCCTCTTCTGCCTCCCTCTTCCATTTTAAAGGAAGGAAGGATCCTGTGATTACATTGGGCTCACCCAGATAATCCAGAATAATCATCTTATTTGAAGGTCAGCTGATTAGTCTTCTTAATTCCATCTGCAATCTTAATACCCCCATGCCATGTAACCTAATGCATTCACAGATTCTGAAGATTAGGATATAGACATCTTTGGGAGCCATTGTTTGGCTTACCACACAAGCTATCTATATGCCATGCCACAGTTCTATTGCTATGGAAGAAAACATGAATGGAGTCTAGCAGTCTTTACCACATGAGCTTTCATGGCTTTATCTATTCAGGTAAAGGCTGTTTTGTTATCTGTATCAAAATTT
Source organism: Phocoena phocoena (assembly GCF_963924675.1). Taxonomy (NCBI): domain Eukaryota; kingdom Metazoa; phylum Chordata; class Mammalia; order Artiodactyla; family Phocoenidae; genus Phocoena; species Phocoena phocoena. Next base: position 82,292,643 of record NC_089240.1, on the reverse strand, counting down.
AGAGGATGAAAATAGTGGTGGTTGAAGTGTCCTGCTTCAATCAGTTCTGTGTTGCTGACTCCCCAAAGTACCTATCAAATATTGCCTTATCTGTAGTTCCATCTCATGGATAAATCAGAGCTCATCACACAATTTTACCCCAGGGGTACCATCCCTTCTCGTCATAGCTAAAAACCCTGAGGTCCTCTTTAACTTCCTTTTTCTTTGTCCTCTATATCCAAACTATCATAAAAGGCAGTTTAATACTTCCTTATTTGATATGTCTTTTGATTTGCTTCTCCATGTTTATTTCCATTTCCATTTCCTTTGTTCAGTTGCTCCTCTCTTCACTTATCACTTACCAAAATATCTTTCTTCACTTTGACTCTGCTCTCTTCTGGGCTATAATCTGTCCTAATTTTGAAACTGTTTCATCTATTGTTTTCCCTATTTTTTTTAAATCAGAGTAATTCTGTCATCTTCTGGCCCAAGAATCTCCTTGTTTTCTACCTTATTATTTCCCAGCCTCTTTTCTGGGCTTGCTAAACTATCAGTAACCTTACTCAACTCCTTTTTATCCTTACTCAACTCCGTTTTCTGGCCTTGCTAAACTATCAGTAACCTTACTCAACTCCTTTTTATCCTTACTCAACTCCGTTTTATCCTTTCTCTACCACACACAGGTGTATCTCTGTGATTTTCCCTATGCTAAGTCCCTCCTCTGGTTGGGATACCCTCCCTTCTTTACTGCTCCACATCCTGAATATCCCTCAAGATCCCACCTCTAGCTAGTACCTGAAGTCTTGCTACCACTCCAGGTTAGTGGACCTCTCATTTCTTAGCTATTGCCTTTCAGGTTAATATTGTACATATAGCATTTAGCTCATCTGTAATTGATTTGTAAATGAGAATTTTGTTGCTCCAAATACATAGTAAAATTCTTCAAGGCAAGGGGTCATGTCTGGCATTAAAACATTGCTTTTGCCTACTTTACAGTGCCTAGCATAGTGCTGGAAATATATACTTGTCAATAAATACTTGATAATAAACTCAGTCATCTTTCTCTCTCTCTCCCTTCTTTATCATGGTAAGTTTTTCTTGAGGGGTAAATACTTGACAGCAGGACAGAGAGCAGGTGATTAAATATAAGGGGGTGAGGTGGAGCCCCATACATAAAGCATGCAGGCCAACCATTGCAATATGCATTTTCACATGTGGTGATTAAATTCTCACTGACATTAACATATGATGACCTGTTGAAATGATTTGTAATCTTTAGGGTTTTACAAACAGCTTTATCTCTCAATTCTACATGATGAAATGGCAAAGAATTATTTATTATGTCTCTCCACAGTAACATATGGAATTTTTAAAAGATTTATTTTAACTTTGGGGTTCTCTTGAGATTAGAAAACTGGCAAGAAAAAGAATGAAATCTTTGTCTCCTCAGGCCCACAGCATTATAAACTCTACCATGCTATTTCGTCAAGGATCTTCCTCTTATCCATGCAAAGGAAGTACTTTCTTTCTATTGTAATTTAGTTGTAAAACTCAAACAGCCATCATAATTTCATTAAATCATGCTGAATTTCATAAAACTGCTGAAAAGGATCCATAATATGCAATATTTGTTCTGCAAACTGACTGAATATTTATAATATTTAGTCTATACCATGCTATTTATTCTAAAAAATGACATATTTGTTTTTGTTCTCTTAGAGAGCATAAGGCAAATTATATTAATTAGGCTATTTCCATGATTTCCTAACTTAGAGCAGTGAAAGCTGCCTTCAGCTAGCAAATAATTGGAATTACAATTGCTAGAGATATCACAAGTTTGTTAATTATATCAAGCTTCATCAAGCTCTGATAGGTCGCTAAATGGTCTTTCTTCTCCCCTCCTCTTTCTTCTTCTCCTCTATCTCAATCCTTGCCCCATCATTCCTTATATAGAACAAAGTTGCAATAAAGTAAACATACAGTACATGATCACCTAAGCTACAATTTCCACTTCAGATGTGGGAGTCTATAATCTTCTAGAGGTGAATGGTTTCATTTGTCATTGTTTCCTTTTCAATAAAATGAGGCCTAAATGTTGAGAGAGGCCCAGATTTTACCTTCTCTCCTTTTCAAAAATAATGGAAATTTTGAAAAGAAATATTAAAGTCAGACACTAAAACAATGAAATCTACCAAATTTATTACTAGTGTAATACCTCTGCAAAACTACTTTTGTTTTTTTACTATTAAGATGTATTTAGATGTTTTCCTAGGCCTTTTTTTTTTTTACAATTTGAGAAGAGAAACCAGTTGGGAAGGGGTGCAGCTAATAGAAAAACATGATTCAAAACAAATCACTAATTAGTGAAAAGAAAACATAACTACAGGGTTATCTGATTATGTCACTGTTGCTTAAAAATCTACAACGCCTTCCCATTGTTCTTAGAAGAGCACTTTCCAGAATGTGTTTTGTGAAGACAAGTTCCTTAGCACCCTACTCCTGAGATATAATTCTAAAAATAAGTGGGAGGCATTCCACAGTCGAGGCATTCCACAGTCAAATCATTCCAAGAAATTGTGTGTACTCTGCCTCATCCTGGGAGAGCCAACTGCATGAGAAATTCCACGGTGAGGACAACCAGTATTTCCAAAACATTTTTGAACATAGGTTTTGTTTTGCTTTCTTTTGTTTTCCACACATCTATTGGCATTTTGTGGACTTACTGGAGGAAATTGTGCCTTAGGCCAAAGTCCAAACTGCTTATCCAGTCCAAGGACGCTGGTCACAGCCTCTCCCTCCCTAAATCTCCAGCCGTGCCTCTTGCTACCTTCCCTCTTGTTCCTAATCTTTTCATTTCCCTAAAAGAAGCCATCCTTTCTCACCTCCTGGCCTTCCTTCACTTAATGAACCCTTTCTGATGCTCTGGGCTCCGAGTAAATGTTATTTCTTTAGGAAGCCTTTCCTGCCCCCTCATCTTTAAGACTGGGTTAGGGGGTGCTCCTCTTAGGGGCAGCTTTTTCTGTCTGCTTTCCCAAGCACACTCTATTTACTTGTGTACCGTTGTGTCAGTAAGCTGTGGAATGACAGAGACGTTTCCATGGTGTTCATTGATATATCCTAGGGCTGTGGTGTGCTGCAGCTGGCTTGTACTGGTTCACAAGATCTTGCTGTTACATTTTCAGGAATTTTGTGATTCGATTGATGTCCCCTTGATAGCTTGAAATCAACCAAGGTGGGAACATTTCCGCCACAGAAATTGGCAAGCAGCACAAAGCAGGCTTGTTTTTATATGGTTGTTAAATAGTCACAGAATACCACTGACTCAGTACCTAGCATAGTACCTGGTACCTGGTGTATCATGGGCGTTTAATTAGTGATGTTTTTGGAATGGATAAATAAATAGACAAACGAGTTCTATTTTTTAAATATGTTCTGTTGCTTCAATTTTTCTACTTCTTAGGCTCTGGGAACAGCCTTCTTCACGTTGTGAAAGCCTTTCTCCTGTCTTATTTTTTTAAACCTATTTTGCCTCAAGGAAGGGACTGTGTCATTTATTTCCACATATCCTCCAGTTCCTTACAGAGAGTAGGCACATCATAATTTTTAAATGACAGCTATACCTATGAATTGAGCTTATGCTGTCTCACCACCAATGGTAGTAGCGGTCATTGAGCCTTGTGCTTTTTTTGAAAATATACTGAGTCACTGTGGTGGAGACATTGGTTGTGATTACCAAAGGCCCAATTCTGCTTCTTAGATTTTCCAGGTGAGAAGGAGAAGAAATAAATACAAATATTGCTGTCTCAAAGGTTAGGGTCTTGTCTAATTCATTTGAAGAATTAGATTACCATCTTGGGGCAGGTTCCTCAGAGGCTGACCTGGAGATGAGGATTCATGGACAATTTATTAAGGAAGTGATCCCAGAAGAAATTGGAAAGAGACTGAGGGAAGCAGGACAGAGATGGGAAGCCAACAAGGGTATAATCTTGGCAAAAGCCCTGGGGAGCGTAGGGTCCAGCTGTGTCCCACAAACAAACTCTAGGGTGTTACATGTCAGAATTGTAGCCACCTGAGGCAAGGGTGCTGGACTTTCACACCCCTTCGGGTCTGAATACCATGGTAGTGGGAAACAAAAGTATGCATAGGGAAGGGCACACAGATATTATAGAAGAAATCTGAAGAGATCTGGAAGGAGCATTGTTAAGTCAAAATGCCATTATCAACAAATTCAGAGTTAAAGTGTTTGCCTCTAGGGCATGTTTTCATTACCTTTAGTTCTGGTTCTATTGTTAATCACCTCTTTGACCTTGAACAAATGCATTAAATTCTGGGTCTAAATTCTCTTATTTATAAAATAGAGGGGTTAGACTACATATCTCTAATATCCCTTTCAGATTTGACATTTGTCAAGAACTGTGAAGGGTCTGAGATTTTACCCTACTTGCATGCTAACATGTTAGCCTAGCAGAAGACATGAGACTCCTGGGTCAGAGACAACAGAGAGTTTATTATTCATAGTGATAGCAATACCCAGAGTATCAGAATTCGTATAATTTCCCTGAGCCCCAATTCCCAAAAGCAATATGAAGAGGGCCAGGTGACATCTGCATAGGCAGTGGGTTGCATTATAGAAGGGAAACTTCAAGCTTAACCTAAATAGTTAATAATAGGCAGTGAGCATGCTGATGTTTTCCCTGGAGGGAGGCACTATTTTTAGTATATGTACAGAAGCAAATCTGCCCTTTATTCCAGCAGGAGACACTATCAATCTAGCAAGGCTCTCTGCAATACACATATCCTTAAAAGGATAATTCATGATAAAGACAGTGCATCTGCCTGTTCCATGTGTAGAAACACTTGATAGCTACGAAGAACTGTTTCCTTACATTGTTCAGAGTCTGTTTCACCGTTTTTGTTTTTGTTTGTTTTAAGATCAAAGCTAAGACAGGTGAACTGGAAATGGGTAAACATTTTCCTGAAACTTGAGTACATGTACTCCTTTCTGATCAGATCATCTCTTTGAAAACAGTGGGAGTCAGTGACTTGATAGGCATGTTCTTATACTCAGAATGTGTATCCCATAATACACTTGGACGTGTCCTTCTTTTCCCTTTCCTTCCTTCCTTCGTCCTTTCCCTGTTTATTCAAACTTCCTCCCTTTCCTCCTTTTTGACAATACCAGCTGCCAAGTAGTTACCTGGGCTAGGTACACATTTCCAATATGTGCTATGACCACACTATTTGCTTTAAGAAATACAGTAAAATTTGAGAATGAACAGTAGATATTATTCACCAACTTCCTAGCAAATCCCTCCAAGTTATTTCCTCATCTATGGAAAGTTTCTCACCTTGGACCACCTTCAGAGAGAATATAATCAAGCCAAGCAGATAAGTATACCCTCACAGGTCCAGGGCAAATCATAATTTTAATAAAAACTGAAAATATAACCCATAATATAGGGACTATGCCTCTCTAGGTTGTTCAAATGCATCATTTTCAAGGTATGGTATGGAGCAGGCTACAGACATCCTAGAGTGTGAGGAATATGCATTGTTTTCCTCAGTCTATTTTTCCTACCTGACAAGGTAAGCACCTGGTATACTTTCTAGCAGTGGAAAATGTATACATTATAAATATATGAAATAAATATTTGCAAAAATGATTTCTACTCCAGATAATAATAAAACCATGTTCAGCCAAAATACTAAAAAATGGTCAGTTGAATTGATTAGCATGAGAATCTATACCAAATATCAATTTTCCCTGAATTTTAAGTAACATGGCCAATTTCTCTATTATAGGAGAAGTTAATGATCATGAAACTTTCATATTGTTTTAGTCTTTCACAGGCATAAATCTTTCAGTCAAGTTGTCCTGGCACTTTTCACATGGGTATAGGACAAATACTTCAGTCCAAATAGGAATATATTGGCTAATATTTTCAAGTGATTATGTCACACAGTTTAAACCCAGTCTCCCCATTTTCAAAGCAGAAGTGGTATAAATGTATAATTTATCATCCACAAGCATAAGAAAATGAGAATGCTTCCTGTGTGTGAGTTGTGGAATGAATCTCATTTCTTTTCTCGTACATCTCAGTGATATATACACATAGCTGCATTATTAACCTAAGCCCATAGGACAAAATCAATAGCATTCAAGAATTCCACAAATGATAGGTGAAGGAAATCCCAAGCTGTGTGCTGGATTCCATACTTCCTCTGGGAATGAGTTGATGACTGAAATTTGAGAATCGCATACTTGAAATTACAGTGTTGTTTGGCCCCACCTGCGTGTTTGTATTGGAATTATCAAAATAATAGAAAATCATATTTCAATATGGTTTATTTTCTATCCTTATCAGCAAGTCTTCACAAGAATCAGTTTTATTAATGAGACCAAATTATAAGCAGCCCTGGTTGCTTGTCCTTGCTATAATGAATTTAAACAAGTAGCCAAAAATAGTCCCTGGTAATTATGTTTTATAGGTATGTATTCCATGTAATTTTTCAAGTTGCTAGCAGAGTGTTATGTACCCAGTAGGTGCTCAATAAATATTAATCGATGTTGATGTAACAGTTTTCTTCTGGAAGTAGTCAATTTCTCATATGTGAACATCCTTTGTTTTTCTCTCTGCTTCCCTGATTACAGGCCCCGATCAAAGAATTTCCCACCTCCTCATGCTTAAAAAAAAACATATTTAAAAAATTGCTAAATTCCTTTTTCATAACAAAAGAAACTGCTGTCAAAATGATTTCCTCACCACATTTAGCATTTTCCTCTTAAAAAAAAAAAAACAGAACATCATATAATAACTTGGACACTATGATGAAAAAAATGCCTCTTATAATCAAGTCAACCACAAAACAGGACTCCTTCCTTAAGCAAGACCAGGGCTAAAGGTTATTGGAATAGGTGGCTGCTCATTTGAGGCTCAGATATGCTATTTTAAACAGTCATGCTTGAAATTCCCAACTTCAGGAGAGCCATACTTCAGGAGAGCCGTAAAGTCTATTTAAACTAGGTTAAGGGACTGTGGCACCAAAGTGGGAATGCACATTAATTTACACATGACTTGGGATTCCTTTTTCTGATTAACCTGTTTCTACTCACCAGCAGAAAAGGAAAAAATAGGGGGTGGGGGACAGATTTGCTTCTGATGACAGGGGAAAGGCAGGTCATGGGACATATGAGGTCAGTGAGTCACCGTGATAGGAACACCAGGGTAATTTGTGCCCTGGAAAGGGAGATTGGTTATGACAAGGGCCCAGAAAGGAGAAATGACAAAGACAAACTCTATTAACTGCACAATTTCTACTTAGATCAACCATATCCCTAAGTTTAAATAAAAAGGCTATTTGTGCTATAACACTGGTTCTCAACCCTGTCTGTACATTAGGATTACCTAGGGAGTTTTTAAATACAAATGCCTGGGACCCACCTCCCAGAGATCCTTATTTAATTGGTGTGGGATAGGACCAGAACATTGGTATTTTTTACCTCTCCCAAGATGATTTTAATGTTTTGCTAGGTTGGCAAACCACTGATCTATAGTAAATTGAGGAATTCAGGCTCGCTTCACACATGTGAATGATTTACAGTCACTGTTTTTCTGAAAGCAGCAGTTTTCAAACTTTAGTGTGCATGGAAATCACAGGGGCATTTGCATATTTAATTATCACCTTCAGATGATTCTGATTCCTATTCTCACACTTTGATGAAAGGAGCCTGAGATGAATGAAAATGATCAAAGTCTGGTATATAAATAGAAGACAAGTTTGGGAATGCACATGCTGGACCACAGCTTTGCTACTTAAGGCCAGGTCCTCAGGCCAGGAGCAGAGTAGCATCCATCACCTAGAAGCTTGTTTGAAATGCAGCAGCTCGGGCACCTCCCCCAAACATACTGAATGAATCAGAACATGTATTTTAACAAGATCCCCAGGTGATTCGAATGCACAGGAAAGTTTGAGAAGCACTGAACTATAGGACACTTGAACCTCCCTTATACCTCGACTATTCTCTCAATACTTATTCAAACCAGTAGTTGAATGGTTCTCAAACTTTGATATGGAACAGAATCACCTGAAAAACTAATAAAGAACACAGAGACCCAGGCTCCTTGAAGTAGGATACGGCCTGAGTCGTATTTGTTCTTAGGTCCCAGGTGATTCTGACACTCAATAAAGTTTGGGAACTGCATAATGTGATTATTGGTAATGTTTTTTTGGTCTGTTTGCTTATTTTTTGTGTTCTCTACTAGATAATAAATTCCATGAATCTACTTTGTTCATCATTATATATCAGGCATCTTGCATAACACCTGGTAGGCAATCAATAAATATTTGAATGAATGATTGAATTGATGCACTGTCTACCTTTAAGTACTGGATATTGGAAAGAACGCGTCCCAAATGACTCTTCCCCCCTCACCTTAAATTTTGGACACAGAGCCTTTATAAACCCATGGGAGGTTGATGCAGGAGGGGGAGGCTGTCCAAATGTTAACTCAAGGAGAAGAATTGTCTCGTACTTCTGGCCATACACCCCCTCCCACATAAAGTTCATTAGTTCTATACAGTAGTCTCCCCTTACCTGTGGCTTCACTTTCCATGGTTTCAGTCACCTGTCGTCTACAGTAGTCCAAAAAGTATTAAATGGAAAATTCCAGAAATAAACAATTCATAAGTTTTAAATCGCACACCATTCTGAGTAGTGTGATGAAATCTTGAGCTCTCCTGTTCCGACCCACACGGGATTCCCAACCATCAACATCATCATGGCTTGATGATCCAGGATCACCAGATGATCTGACATCGTCAGAAAGTCAGTAGTAGCCTAATGCTACATCACAATGCCTACATCATTCACCTCATTTTATCTCATCACATAGGTATTTTATCATCTCACATCATCACAAAAAGAAGGGTGAGTACAATACAATAAGATATACTGAGAGAGAGACCACATTCACATAACTTGAATTACAGCATATTTTTAAAATTTTTCTAGTTTATTATCAGTGTAATGTTATTAATCTCTTATTGTGCCTAATTTATAAACTTAAACTTTATCATGGGTATTTGTATAGGAAAAAACATAGGATATATAGGGTTTGGTACTATCCACAATTTCAGACATATCTTGGGGGTCTTGGAACGTAATCCCCACTGATAAGGGGAGACAACTGTACTAAGGTAATTCTCTCCTGACCTCTCATGCATTTCAGAAGGGTCTGTGTGTACCCCAAGGCAATGCTTGTACTTTGCTTCATCTTTTTTCTGCATGTCTGCAGGCATGTGTGTACATGTGTATTCCAAAGCTTATGCAGGCGCTTATGTGCATACATTCACTAGCTTGCACGAGGAAGGCTAGATAGCACTGGGGGTACAGTGAAGACAGTTGACTCTTATATTATTAATATTCCTGATAATCTCATTATCATATCTGTAATGTGACTGAGTGATGATGAAGACTGATTTACATATCTGGTTGATATGTTTGTGATGCTGTTGATTCAGATGGCCAGAAAGCTACATCTGTTCAGAATTCAAAAGGTACTTAGTAATTTCTTTTTATTGCCACTGCTAGAAAATGGCATTAAAATTTTACTTTGCTTATTTAACTATACCAAACCTTCCAGCTCTGAACTGAATATCCTTGAGCATAAGAAACATTGTCATTGCATTTTTAATAAGCACCCCAGGAGATTCTGATAAAGGTGTTCTCTTGATCACAATTTGAGGAAACCTGGTCTCTAGCAGTAACTAGGAAGGAGAAGGAAAAGCAAATATTTATTGAGCCTTTATTGTGGGCCAGGCACTGGCTGCCAGATGCCTTTCTGTATGTCGCCTCATGCAATCCACACCACAGCCCTCTACTTTTCCATATGTATACAATGAGGCTCAAAATATAATGTGATTGATGTCACACAGCTTGTACATGATGGAGATCAGAATTGAACCCAGATTTAGTTGAGCTTACACCTTCTGGAGTCTGATCACCTGGGCTGGAAGCCTAATTCAGCTACTTACTGCGTGACCTTGGGAAATTGCCTAACCACTCAGTGTTCACATGCATAAAATGGAAATAATTGTAGTACATATGTCACTGGATCAATGAAGGATTAATTGAAGTAAAAATCTGCCCCACTTTTTGAAAGATTTTGTTAGGTCACGTTGACGAAAGACCTACATTAGTACCTGTTTTCCATAACAAAAGAAATCCGAAGAGGATTTCAATTTTATGAAAAAGGGCAAAAAGCTAAAATAGTTCTCAGGATTTGTCTGCAGTGCGCTGTTACAGAGGCAGCGTGCATGCTGAGCAGCAGGAGTGGCACCACCAAGCTCCTTCCCTGGGAGGTACATTCACGTCTCAGCATCAAGACACCACTGAACTGTGTCTATGAGCATCTGTGCTTTATCTTGATTTATTTTGTGCATCCATTAGCAAGATGAGTCCAAAGGTAATTGTTTCTTCTCTTCATGCTATTTTGGCTTATGAAAGGTTTCATAATCGTACTCTACTTTTGGATAGTGGGGGAAACCTGTAATAGATGTAACGTGTTCAGAAGACCAGCTGACACATGGCAGACACTCAGTAAATGAGAGCTGCTGCTATTATCATCATCATCATTATCATTACCTGATACCAAAGAACTTGCTGTTTCCTGCATCATTTTACCTCCCTACAGTTGTGATTGTAAGATATTCTATAGAACACAAAATTGCACTCTGGAAAGAAGAGAATAAATATTGTGTAATAGCATATTCAACACCTTGAATCAGTCACACCACCCTCTTCCCTTTTCAATCTCTCCCTCATTATTCGCTCCTTTGCCTCTGTCTTCACAACACACAGGTCTCTTTGGGATTCCATGGACATCACTGAAGATGGTGGTCAAGTATGGAGATATATAAGAAGATGTAACTGAGAAAAAAACACAGATATCAGGGACCTAGGCCACTGCCAGGGTCCCGTGATCCAGGGACAACTTCCCCGGGAGAACACACGGCACACCACAGGCTGTTGCAACATCATACTGGCCTCTGCTGCCACAGGCTCACCTCACATTCCGTACCCACATTATTAAGTGGACGAACATTTATTTCAAAGAATAATCCACCCTGCCAATTCAATATTTTAGCAATAAGAGGAGCCTCAGTAAACAGTGGCATCAATTTCATCTTACAGTATAGACAGATTATTTTAAGATTTAAGTGATTAGAAAAGTCTTTGGCCACAAATATTATTCTGGGGATACAGAATTCACCTTGACTTTAATCACCCCTACTTAGGTTCCTTACTTCTACTTCTTCCCTGGTCAGTAGGGCAAATCCAGTACATGGGTTATGAACATGGATTTTAGAGTAAAAGAAGGCCTGGCAGTGCCAGTTTATTAGCACTGTACCTTAGGGAAAATTATTTCACTTCTCTGAGCCTTAATTTCTGCAGTGGTAAAACAAAGATAATAAGAATTCTAACTTTAAAGGGCTGTTGTGAAGATTAGATGAAGTATTCTCAATAAAGGCATAGCGTGCAGCACCAAGTGCTAAAAGTTATTTGCTAATATGGTAGCAATTATTCTGCCACCTTGTGTCCTACTGTTCCTAGTAAGGCTTTAAAGCCTCCTTATAGCATCTGGGCACTAGCTCTGACACCTTACAACATTACAAAGATTATTTATTAAGTATCCATGAGCTCAAACTGGGTTTCCTCCAGTCCCCAGAGAGCTCAACTTGGTAAGGCCCGTGAATTTGAGTATTGAAACAGACACCAAAGGTAATTTCTTTTAAAAAAGGAATGTTGCTTCACATATATAAGAATCTAAAGTAGAATTACTATGTACTTCTTAAGATTTAATAAAGGATTTTAAAAGTTTTGAATTATTATATTACTTGATATCCTTTCCATTGGGAAATCAAAGCTGAAACTTATATACTTCTTCAACCACCCACATATTTTACTCTAATTAAATAGAGAATGCAGGAGGGTCCTTCAAGATGGCAGAGGAGTAAGACGTGGAAATCGCCTTCCCCCCCACAAATACATCAGAAATACATCTACACGTGGAACAACTCCTACAGAACACCTACTGAATGCTGGCTGAAGACCTCAGACTTCCCAAAAGGGAAAAATCTCCCCAAGTACCTGGATAGGGCAAAAGAAAAAAGAAAAAACAGAGACAAAAGAGTAGGGACAGGACCTGCACCAGTGGGAGGGAGCTGTGAAGGAGGAAAGGTTTCCACACACTAGGAAGCCCCTTCACTGGTGGAGACAGGGGGTGGCTTGGGGGAAGCTTTGAAGCCACGGAGGAGAGCGCAGCCACAGGGGTGCAGAGGGCAAAGCAGAGAGATTCCTGTACAGAGGATCAGGGCTGACCTGCACTCACCAGCCTGAGAGGCTTGTCTACTCACCTGCCAAGCGGGATGTGTGGGGGCTGGGAGCTGAGGCTCAGGCTTCAGAGGTCAGATCCCAGGGAGAGGACTGGGGTTGGCTGTGTGAACACAGCCTGAAGGGGGCTAGTGCACCAAAGCTAGCTGGGAGGGAGTCCAGGAAAATGTCTGGACCTGCCTAAGTGGCAAGAGACCATTGTTTCAGGGTGCACGAGGAGAGGGGATTCAGAGCACCACCTAAACAAGTTCCAGAGCCGCAGCTATCAGTGCAGACACCAGAGATGGGCATGACACACCAAGGCTGTTGCTGCAGCCACCAAGAAGCCTGTGTGCAAGCACAGGTTACTATCCACACCTTCCCTCCCAGGAGGCTGTGCAGCCCGCCACTGCCAGGGTCCCATGATCCAGGGACAACTTCCCCGGGAGAACACATGGCACACCACAGGCTGTTGCAACATCATACTGGCCTCTGCTGTCACAGGCTCACCTCACATTCCGTACCCACACTGCCCACAGCCTGAGTGAGACAGAGACCCTTAATCAGCTGCTACTTTAACCCCGTCGTGTCTGAGCAAAGAACAGATGCCCTCAGGTGACCTACACTCAGAGGTGAGGACCAATCCAAAGCAGAACCCCAGGAGCTGTGAGAACAAAGAGGAGAAAGGGTAATTTCTCTGAACAGCCTCAGGAGCAGCGGAATAAATCTCCACAATCAACTTGATGTACCCTGCATCTCTGGAATACCAGAATAGACAATGAATCATCCCAAAATTGAGGTGGTGAACTTTGGGAGCAACTGTAGACTTTGGGTTTGCTTTCTGCATCTAATTTGTTTCTGGTTTTATGTTAATCTTAGTTTAGTATTTCAAGTTTATTATCATTGGTAGAATTGTTTATTGATTTGGTTGCTCTCTTCCTTTTCCTTTTTTTTTTTTTGACATATATAGATATATATTTTATTTCCTCTTTCTCTTTTTGTGAGTGTGTATGTATATGCTTCTTTCTGTGATTTTGTCTGTATAGCTCTGCTTTTACCACTTGTCCTAGGGTTCTGTCTGTCCATTTTTTTGTTTTTTTTAGTATAGTTTTTAGTGCTTGTTATCATTGGTGGATTTCTTTTTTAGTTTGGTTGCTCTCTTCTTTTCTTTTTTCTTTCTTTTGTTATTACTTTTTAATTCTTTTTATTTTTAATAATTTTTTTTATTTTAATGACATTTTATTTTATTTTATTATTTATTTTCTTCCTTTTTTCTCCCTTTTCTTCAGAGCTGTGTGGCTGACAGGGTCTTGGTGCTCTGGCTGGGCATGAGGCTTGTGCCTCTGAGGTGGGAGAGCCAAGTTCAGGACATTGGTCCATGAGAGACCTCCCAGCTCCACACAATATCAAACAGTGAAAGCTCTCCCATATACCTCCTTCTCAACACTAAGAACCAGCTCCACTCAACAACCAGCAAGCTACATGGCTGGACAACCTATGCCAAACAACTACCAAGACAGGAACACAACATCACCCACTAGCAGAGAGGCTGCCTAAAATCATAATAAGGTCACAGACACATCAAAACACACCACACGAGGCATTCCTGCCCACCAGAAAGACAACATCCAGCCTCATACAAAAGAACACAGGCACCAGTCCCCTCCATGAGAAAGCCTATACAACCCACTGAACCAACCTTAGCCACTGGGGACAGACACCAAAAACAACAGGAACTACAAACCTGCAGCCTGAGAAAAGGAGATCCCAAACACAGTAAGTTAAGCAAAATGAGAAGACAGAGAAACACACAGCAGATGAAGGAACAAGACAAAAAACCACCAGACCAAACAAATGAAGAGGACATAGGTTGTCTACCTGAAAAAGAATTCAGGGTAATGATACTAAAGATGATCCAAAATCTTGGAAATGGAATGGAGAAAATACAAGAAATGTTTAACAAGGACCTAGAAGAACTGAAGAGAAAACAAAGAATGATGAACAACACAATAAATGAAATTTAAAATTCTCTAGAAGGAATCAATAGCAGAATAACTGAGGCAGAAGAACGAACAAGTGACCTGGATGATTAAATAGTAGAAATAACTACTACAGAGCACAATAAAGAAAAAAGAATGAAAAGAATTGAGGACAGTCTCAGAGACCTCTGGGACAATATTAAACACACCAACATTTGAATGATAGGGGTCCCAGAAGAGGAAGAGAAAAAGAAAGGGACTGAGAAAATATTTGAATGGATTATAGCTGAAAATATCCCTGAAATGGGAAAGGAAATAGTCAATCAAGTCCAGGAAGCACAGAGAGTCCCTTAAAGGATAAATCCAAAGAGAAACATGCCAAGACACATATTAATCAAACTGTCAAAAATTAAAAACAAAGAAAAAATATTAAAAGCAGCAAGGGACATATGACAAATAACATACAAGGGAATCCCCATAAGGTTAACAGCTGATCTTTCAGTAGAAACTCTGAAAGCCAGAAGGGAGTGGCAGGACATACTTAAAGTGATGAAATGGAAAAGCCTACAACCAATATTACTCTACCCAGCAAGGATCTCATTCAGATTCGATAGAGAAATTAAAACCTTTATGGACAAGCAAAAGCAAAGAGAATTCAGCACCACCAAACCAGCTTTACAACAAATGCTGAAGGAACATATCTAGGCAGGAAACACAAGAGAAGGAAAAGACCCACAATAATAAACCCCAAACAATTAAGAAAATGGTAATAGGAATATGCATATTGATAACTACCTTAAATGTAAATGGATTAAATGTTCCAACCAAAAGACATAGACTGGCTAAAGGGATAAAAAACGACTCGTATATATGCTTTCTACAAGAGACCCATGTCAGACCTAGGAACACATACAGACTGAAAGTGAGTGGATGGAAAAAGATATTCCATGCAAATGGAAATCAAAAGAAAGCTAGAGTAGCATTTCCCATACCAGACAAAATAGACTTTAAAATAAAGACTATAATAAGAGACAAAGAAGGACACTGCAAAATGATCAAGGGATGAATCCAAGAAGAAGATATAACATTTGTAAATATTTATGGACCCAATATAGGAGCACCTCAATACATAAGGCAAATGCTAACAACCAAAAAAGTGGAAGTCGACAGTAACACAATCATACAAGAGAGCTTTAACACACCACTTTCAGCAATGGACAGATCAACCAAATTGAAAACACATAAGGAAACACAAGTTTTAAGTGATGCATAAAACAAAATGGACTTAATTGATATTTACAGGACATTCCATCCAAAAACAACAGAATACACTTTCTTCTCAAGTACTCTTGGAACATTCTCCAGGATAGATCATATCCTCGGTCACAAAAAAGCCTTGGTAAATTTAAGAAAATTGAAATTGTATCAAGTATCTTTTCTGGCCACTATGCTATGGCACTAGATATCAATTACAGGAAAAAATCTATAAAAAATTCAAACACACGGATGCTAAACAATACACTACTAAATAACCAAGAGATCACTGAAGAAATCAAAGGGGAAACCAAAAAATACCTAGAAACAAATGACAATGAAATCACGACCACCCAAAACCTATGGGATGCAACAAAAGCAGTTCTAAGAGGGAAGTTTATAGCAATGCAATCCTACCTCAGAAAACAAGAAACGTCTCCACTAAACAACCTAACCTTACACCTAAAGCAATTAGAGAAAGAAGAAGAAGAAGAACAACAACAACAAAAAAAAAACAATGTTAACAGAAGGAAAGAAATCATAAAAATCAGATCAGAAATAAATGAAAAATAAATGAAGGAAACAATCGGAAAGACCAACAAATCTAAAAGCTGGTTCTTTGAGAAGATAAACAAAATTGATAAACTATTAGCCAGACTCATCAGGAAAAAAGGGACAAGACTCAAATCAATAGAATTAGAAATGAAAAAGAAGTAACTCCTGACACTACAGAAATACAAAAGATCATGAGAGATTAATACAAGCAACTATATGCCTATAAAATGGACAACCTGGGGGAAAAGGACAAATTCTTAGAAAAGCACAACATTCCGAGATTGAACCAGGAAGAAATAGAAAGTATAAAGAGACCAATCACAAGCAGTGAAATTGAGACTGTGATTAAAAACCTTCCAACAAATAAAAGCCCAGGACCAGATGGCTTCACAGGCGAATCATATCAAATATTTAGAAAGGGCTAACATCTATCCATCTCAAATTCTTCCAAAATATAGCAGAGGGAAGAAAACTCCCAAACTCATTCTATGAGGCCACCATCACCATGATACCAAAAGCAGACAAAGATGTCACAAAGAAAGAAAATGACAGGCCAATATCACTGATGAACATAGATGCAAAAATCCTCAACAAAATACTAGCAAACAGAATCCAACCACACATTAAAAGTATCATACAGCATGATCAAGTGGGGTTTATCCTAGGAATGCAAGGATTCATAAATATATGCAAATCAATCAATGTGGCAAACCATATTAACAAATTGAAGGAGGAAAAACATTATGATCATCTGAATAGAAGCAGAAAAATTTTCACAATATTCAACACCCATTTATGATAAGAACCCTCCAGATAGTAGGCATAGAAGGAACTTACCTCAATATAATAAAGGCTATATATGACAAACCCACAGCCAACATTGTTCTTAATGGTGAAAAACTGAAACCATTTCCTCTAAAATTAAGAAGACAAGGTTGTCCACTCTCACCACTATTATTCAGCATAGTTTTGGAACTTTTAGCCACAGCCATCAGAGAACAAAAAGAAATAAAAAGAATCCAAATCAGAAAAGAAGTAAAGCTGCCACTGTTTGCAGATGACATGATACTATACATAGAGAAACCTAAAGATTCTACCAGAAAACTATTAGGGATGATCAATGAATTTTGTAAAGTAGCAGGTTACAAAGTAAATGCAAATAAATATCTTTCATTCCTATACACTAATGATGAAAAATCTGAAAGAGAAATTAAGGAAACACTCTCATTTACCATTGCAGCAAAAAGAATAGAACACCTAGGAATTGACTTATCTAAGGAGACAAAAGACCTGTACTCAGAAAACTATAAAACACTGATGAAAGAAATCAAAGATGACACAAACAGATGGAGAGATATGCCATGTTCTTGGATTGGAAGAATCAACATTGTGAAAATGACTCTACTATCCAAAGCAATCTACAGATTAAATGCAATCCCTATCAAACTACCAATAGCAGTTTTCACAGAAGTAGCACAAAAAATTTCACAATTTGTATGGAAACACAAAAGACCCCTAATAGCCAAGGCAATCTTGAGAAAGAAAAATGGAGCTGGAGGAATCTGGCTCCCAGGCTTCAGACTATAGTACAGAGCTACAGTAATCAAGACAGTATGGTACAGACACAAAAAGAGAAATATAGATCAATGGAACAGAATAGAAAGCCCACAGATAAACACACACACATATGGTTACCTTATTTTTGATAAAGTAGGTAAGAATATAAAATGGAGAAAAGGCAGTCTCTTCAATAAGTGGTGCTGAGATAACTGGACAGCTACCTGTAAAAGAATGAAATTAGAACAGTCCTCAACACCCTACACAAAAATAGACTCAAAATGGATGAAAGAACTGAATTTAAGGCCAGACACTATAAGACTCTTAGAGGAATATATGGGCAGAACACTCTATGACATAAATTACAGGAAGATCCTTTTTGACCCACCTCCTAGAGAAATAGACACAAAAACATAAATAAAGAAATGGGACCTAATGGAACTTAAAAGCTTTTGCACAGCAAAGAAACCACAACCAGGACAAAAAGACAACCCTCAGAATGGGAGAAAATATTTGTAAATGATGCAACTGACAAAGGATTATTCTCCAAAATTTGCAAGCAGCTCATGCAGCTGAATATCAAAAAAGCAAATAACCCACATCACTAATCATTAGAGAAATGCAAATCAAAACTACAATGAGGTATCACCTCACACCAGTCGGAATGGCCATCATCAAAAAATCTACAAACAATAAATGCTGGAGAGGGTGTGGAGAAATGGGAACCCTCTTACACTGTTGGTGGGGATGTATATTGATACAGCCACTATGGAAAACAGTATGGAGGTTCCTTAAAAATCTTAAAATAGAACTACCATATGACCCAGCAATCCCACTTCTGGGTATATACCCTGAGAAAACCATAATTCAAAAAGAGTCATGTACCACAATATTTATTGCAGCTCTATTTACAATAACCAGGACATGGAAGCAGCCTAAGTGTCCATTGACAGATGAATGGATAAAGAAGATGTAGCAAATATATACAATGGAATATTACTCTGCCATAAAAAGAAACGAAATTGAGTTATTTGTAGTATGACGGATGGACCTAGAGTCTGTCATACAGAGTGAAGTAAGCTGGAAAGAGAAAAACAAATACCGTATGTTAACACATATATATGAAATCTAAAAAAAAAAAAAAAAAAAAATGTTTCTGAAGAACCTAGGGGCAGGACAGAAATAAAGACACAGATGTAGAGAATGGACTTGAGGACACGGGGAGGGGGAAGGGTAATCTGGAACAAAGTGAGAGAGTGGCATGGAAATATATACACTACCAAATGTAAAATAGATAGCTAGTGGGAAGCAACCACATAGCACAGGGTGATCAGCTCGGTGTTTTGTGACCACCTAGAGGGGTGGGATAGGGTGGGGGGGGGGAAACGCAAGTGGGAGGATATATGGGGGTATACGTATATGTATAGCTGATTTACTTCCTTATACAACAGAAACTAACACACCACTGTAAAGCAAGTATACACCAATAAAGATGTTAAAAAAAATAGAGAATGCAATATTCCAAGCATGAATCTTTCTGGAATGAGACTTTTTGGAAGACGTGATCTTTCCTTCTATTATCATTGGAAGAAAAATCAATGTATTTTCTACCTTAATGCATTCTCCAGTGTAATTATTTCATTATATGAAGTAAAACCTAAATATAGGGTCTTTTAGTTTAAATAATTAAAGCTTAAAAAATCCACCACTGAAAAATGCCAGTGAGCCAAATTCATATGTGATTACTGCAAATATGTTTCTCCCTCTTTAGGAGTTTTATTAAATACAAATTCCCAAGTTACAACACTTTATGCAGGACATTTTGTCTTGGAGTCCCTCAGCACAGGAAGAGTCCCCAAGCCTGTGTTCTACTTTCTGTACTCTTTGGGGAAGACTGAAGGAGAATCTATCTGAAGCAAGGGAAAATATCATAGGCAAAAACTTGAAAAATACATTCCAATGAATTAGGAAACTCAAATGGAAATTTCCCTAGTAAAAATATATAACCTACTCAAAATATAACTTACCAAACTGACTCAGATAGAAATAGAAAACTTGAATGGACCTATAAATGGTAAAAACAAATTGAATCAGTATTTTTAAATCTATACATGCACACACGTACATACAAACACACACACATACCACATGCCAGGCTTAGAACATTGTACAAGCTTTTTTTTACAGGAACCTTCAAGGAACAAATAGTCTCCACTTTATACAAAATACTTCCGAATATTAAGTATGTTTAATCTCAGAGATGTGTACATGAGTGATTGTTAAATTATTTTCTTGCTTTTCTGCACATTTGAAATATTTTTTTAATTTAAAATTAAAAAAGAAAAAAGTCTATAAAGTAAGTTAGACAGAGAAAGATAAATATGTGATATCACTTATTGGGAGAATCTAATAAATATAGTACAAATGGATTTATTTACAAAACAAAACCAGACAAAACTCACAGACATAGAAAAGCAATCTTAGGGTTACTAAAGGGGCAGAGGGGAGGAGGGTTACATTAGGAGGTTGAGATTAACAGATACACACTACTATACAAAATATATAAACCACAAGGACCTATTGTATAGCACAGGGAACTATATTCAGTACCTTACAATAACATATAATGGAAAAGAATCTGAAAAAGAACAGGTACACATGTATAACTGAATCACTTTGCTGTACACCTGAAACTAACACAATACTGTAAATCAACTATACTTCAATTTAAAAAAAATGAAAGAAATAAGAAAGATCTTCTCAGGGAAAAGTTAAGATATGAAAAGCCAGAGGAGGAAGCAAGAGTCGGACTGGGTGCATACAGAAGAATAAGTAAGAGCGGATTGAGTTTGCAGTCAGAGAGTAGGGCCAGAGACTGAGGAGAGATTTTTGAGTAACTAGTGTGGAGATAGACAGAAAAACATTTAGGATATTTTGCTTTGTGTTTTGTGACCCAGTTAAAAAGAAAAATCTCCACATGCTTAAATGCTCTTTGAGTCAGAGTTATTCCTCTTTGAATGTGACACCAAGTTAAGATTGCCCTAAACACCAGACCCAAACAGCCCAAGCTTTATTTGGGTTATGTATGTACATTACCCAGTTATATTTAAATTTCTCAGTATTATTTTACTACCCAGAGGAAAGTGCCATCAGCATAAGAGAGGCAAGATCAAATCGAAAATGTATGAAAATGAAAATTCAGGTTTGCCTTTTGGCCACAGTCAAAATTATAGAAGACTTCCTGCTCTTACAAATTCATAAAAGAAGTTAGAAACTTGCACACAAAAAAAATGTAAATTATGGTTTCTCTTTCTCAAGACCTGAAGAAACAAAATGAGCCAAACTCTTCAAGTGTTATGACTTAGGTTTTTCTTCTACAAGCAGTTAGAGCTTCCCAACTCCCAATATTCAGCCCCTAAACAGATGAGAGAAGAAAGAATGTGGTAAGAGAGAAAAATTTTGTTGGATCTTCGTAAGGGTGGGAATTCTGTGAATGTTTAGTGTCATAAACCCCTCACGAACAAATTGAAATCATTGCCGATCAACTTCTCAGCATGGTAACTACTCTTCTGGGGTGCAGTAGCCAAAAACATACCTGAACGATGATGAGCTGTGTTTGTGAAGATACACAGTTACACCTCAGTATCACAGGAGACCAGTCTCCAGAAAGTACACCCTTAGAAGCCTAAATCAAGTGAAACTGTTCTAGAGGATTAAGACTTCATTAGAGAGTAGGAGTAAGAGGTGGACCATTCCAGAAAAATGAAACTTCAGAATTATTTTTAAAAGCAATGTTTGCATAACTTAGCCATACGCAAAGCCTAAAAAGATTAGCTTAGCTCTTCTCAGATAGCAAGTAAAAACGGCATGCATGCAAAGCATATCTAAAGTGCTGTAACTACAACAAAATGAAATTCTCTGGACAGCTGTTACATAACTTACCTAAACATGCCTTGAACTGGTGCAGTGGAAATTGCCTAAACAAAAAAGGCTGCAAGTGCATCAGCTATTGTGTTATGGCTTTACACCACTAATTTATTCTCCCTGGCCCTGACCTGGATGTTAGCAGCCAATAATAGCACTTAAAAAAAAAAAACAAAAAAATTTTACCTCTTTACCTATTTCTCTTCTTTCAGTTTTCACTCTGATACTTCAACAAGTAGCTGCCTTGGTCATGAACTACTTGCATTTTATTATACCTACAACAGAAAGAAAACTGCTCATGGGAACTCTAATCCTTCCATTATAGAAATAATTAAGCTCTTTTATTTGCAAGAGGAAAATCTTTGGGGAATGTAGAAAAACTATCAAATGGCATAAAAAAAAGAAGAAGAAGAAGAAGACGATGATGACAAGATATAACAGATCCTGGATATTGAAATTTCAGTTAGTGCTGCATATTGAAAGGTGCAAAGGAACTTTGTACAGGACTTTTCCTCTGTTCTTTGCTGGAATTGTTCAGTATGATTGGTAATTTAAAAATGCCAAGACACAGGGATATGCAAACACAGAAACCTATATGTCTTTTTTTTGCTGGAAATACATATAAGGGAATGTGAATTCCAAACCTGCTTTATGGATCTTTTTTTTTTTAACATCTTTATTGGGGTATAATTGCTTTACAATGGTGTGCCACTCTCTGCTTCACAACAAAGTGAATCAGCCATACACATACATATACATATATTCCCACATCTCTTCCCTCTTGTGTATCACCCCACCCACCCTCCCCATCCTACCCCTCCAGGCGGTCACAAAGCACCGGGCTGATATCCCTGTGCTATACGACTGCTTCCCACAAGCTATCTACCTTACGTTTGGTAGTGTATATATGTCCATGCCTCTCTCTTGCTTTGTCACGGATCACACTTCCCCCTCCCCATATCCTCAAGTCCGTTCTCCAGTAGGTCTGTGTCTTTATTCCTGTCTTACCCCTAGGTTTTTCATGACATTTTTTTTCTTAAATTCCATATATATGTGTTAGCATAATGTATTTGTCTTTCTCTTTCTGACTTACTTCACTCTGTATGATAGACTCTAGGTCTATCCACCTCATTACAAATAACTCAATTTTGTTTATTTCTATGGCTGAGTAATATTCCATTGTATATATGTGCCACATCTTCTTTATCCATTCATCCGATGATGGGCACTTAGGTTGTTTCCATCTCCGGGCTATTGCAAATAGAGCTGCAATGAACATTTTGGTACATGACTCTTTTTGAATTATGGTTTTCTCAGGGTATATGCCCAGTAGTGGGATTGCTGGGTCATATGGTAGTTCTATTTGTAGTTTTTTAAGAAACCTCCATACTTTTCTCCATAGTGGTGGTACCAACTAACATTCCCAGAAGCGGTGCAAGAGTGTTCCCTTTTCTCCACACCCTCTCCAGAATTTATTGTTTCTAGACTTTTTGATGATGGCCATTTTGACTGCTGTGAGATGATATCTCATTGTAGTTTTGATTTGCATTTCCCTAACGATTAATGATGTTGAGCATTCTTTCATGTGTTTGTTGGCAGTCTGTATATCTTCTTTGGAGAAATGTCTATTTAGGTCCTCTGCCCATTTTTGGATTCGGTTTGTTTTTCTGTTATTAGGCTGCATGAGCTGCTTGTAAATTTTGGAAATTAATGCTTTGTCAGTTGCTTCATTTGCAAATATTTTCTCCCATTCTGAGGGTTGTCTTTTGGTCTTGCTTATGGTTTCCTTTGCTGTGCAAAAGCTTTGAAGTTTCATCACGCCCCATTGTTTATTTTTGTTTTTATTTCCATTTTCTAGGAGGCGGGTTAAAAAGGATCTTGCTGTGATTTATGTCATAGAGTGTTCTGCCTATGTTTTCCTCTAAGAGTTTGATAGTTCCTGGCTTTACATTTAGGTCTTTAATCCATTTTGAGCTTATTTTTGTGTATGGTGTTAGGGAGTGATCTAATCTCATACTTTAACATGTACCTGTCCAGTTTTCCCAGCACCACTTATTGAAGAGGCTGTCCATTCTCCACTGTACATTCCTGCCTCCTTTATCAAAGATAAGGTGACCATATGTGCGTGGGTTTATCTCTGGGCTTTCTATCCTGTTCCATTGATCTCTCTTTCGGTTTTTGTGCCAGTAGCATACTGTCTTGATTACTGTAGCTTTGTAGTATAGTCTGAAGTCAGGTATAGTCTGTATATATATAGTCAGTATAGTCTGAAGTCAGGATTCCTCCAGCTCCATTTATCATTCTCAAAATTGTTTTTGCTATTCGGGGTCTTTTGTGTTTCCTTACAAGTTGTGAAATTTTTTGTTCTAGTTCTGTGAAAAATGCCAGTGGTAATTTGATAGGGATTGCACTGAATCTGTAGATTGCTTTGGGTAGTAGAGTCATTTTCACAATGTTGATTCTGCCATTCCAAGAACATGGTATATCTCTCTATCTATTTGTATCATCTTTAATTTCTTCCATCAGTGTCATATAATTTGCTGCATACAGGTCTTTGTCTCCTTAGGTAGGTTTATTCCTAGATATTTTATTCTCTTTGTTGCAATGGTAAATGGGAGTGCTTTCTTGATTTCAGATTTTTCATCATTAGTGTATACGAGTGCAAGAGATTTCTGTGCCTTAATTTTGTATCCTGCAAATTCATTGATTAGCTCTAGTAGTTTTCTGGTAGCATCAGTAGGATTCTCTATGTATAGTATCATGTCATCTGTAAACAGTGACAGCTTTACTTCTTCTTGTCCGATTTGGATTCCTTTTATTTCCTTTTCTTCTCTGATTGCTGTGGCTAAAACTTCCAAAACTATATTGAATAAGAGTGGTGAGAGTGGGCAACCTTGTCTTGTTCCTGATCTTAGTGGAAATACTTTCAGTTTTTCACCATTGAGGATGATGTTGGCTGGGGGTTTGTCATATATGGCCTTTATTATGTTGAGGAAAGTTCCCTGTATGCCTACTTTCTGCAGGGTTTTTATCATAAATGGGTGTTGAATTTTGTCAAAAGCTTTCTCTGCATCTATTGAGATGATCGTATGGTTTTTCTCCTTCAATTTGTTAATATGGTTTATCACATTGATTGATTTGCATATATTGAAGAATCCTTGCATTCCTGGAATAAACCCCACTTGATCATGGTTTATGATCCTTTTAATGTGCTGTTGGATTCTGTTTGCAAGTATTTTGTTGAAGGTTTTTCCATCTATGTTCAACAGTGATATTGGCCTGTAGTTTTCTTTCTTTGTGACATCCTTGTCTGGTTTTTGTATCAAGGTGATTGTGGCCTCGTAGAATGAATTTGGGAGTGTTCCTCCGTCTGCTATGTTTTGGAAGAGTTTGAGAAGGAAAGGTGTTAGCTCTTCTCTAAATGCTTGATAGAATTCACCTGTGAAGCCATCTGGTCCTGGGCTTTTGTTTGTTGGACAATTTTTAATCGCAGTTTCAGTTTCAGTGCTTGGGATCGGTCTGTTCATATTTTCTATTTCTTCCTGATTCAGTCTTGGCAGGTTGTGCATTTCTAAGAAGTTGTCCATTTCTTCCACATTGTCCATTTTATTGGCATAGAGTTGCTTGTAGTAATCTGTCATGATCTTTTGTATTTCTGCAGTGTCAGTTTTTACTTCTTTTTCATTTCTAATTGTATTGATTTCAGTCTTCTCCTTTTTTTTCTTGATGAGTCTGGCTAATAGTTTATCTATTTTGTTTATCTTCTCAAAGAACCAGCTTTTAGTTTTATTGATCTTTGCTATTGTTTCCTTCATTTCTTTTTCATTTATTTCTGATCTGATTTTTGTGATTTCTTTCCTCCTGCTAATTTTGAGGTGTTTTTTGTTCTTCTTTCTCTAATTGCTTTAGGTGCAAGGTTAGGTTGTTTATTCGAGATGTTTCCTGTTTCTTAAGGTGGGCTTGTAATGCTATAAACTTCCCTCTTAGAACTGCTTTTGCTACATCCCATAGGTTTTGGGTCGTCGTGTCTCCACTGTCCATTGTTTCTAGGTATTTTTTGATTTCCTTTTTGATTTCTTCAGTGACCACTTCATTATTAAGTGGTGTGTTGTTTAGCTTCTATGTGTTTGTAATTTTTTTCAGATCTTTTTCTGTAATGGATATCTAGTCTTATGGCATTGTGGTTGGAAAAGATACTTGATACAGCTTCAATTTTCTTGAACTTACCGAGGCTTGATTTGTGACCCAAGATATGATGTATCCTGGAAAATGTTCCATGAGCAATTGAGAAATATGTGTATTCTGTTGTTTTTGGATGGAGTGTCCTATAAATATCAATTAAGTCCATCTTGTTTAATGTATCATTTAAAGCTTGTGTTTCCTTATTTATTTTCATTTTGGATGATCTGTCCATTGGTGAAAGTGGGCTGTTAAAGTCCCCTACTATGAATGTGTTACTGTCTATTTCCCCTTTTATGGCTGTTAGTATTTGCCTTATGTGCTGAGGTGCTCCTATGTTGGGTGCATAAATATTTACAATTGTTATATCTTCTTCTTGGATCAATCCCTTGATCATTATGTAGTGTCCTTCTTTGTCTCTTCTAATAGTCTTTATTTTAAAGTCTACTTTGTCTGATATGAAAATTGCTACTCCAGCTTTCTTTTGGTTTCCATTTGCATGGAATATCTTTTTCCATCCCCTTACTTTCAGTCTGTATGTGTCTCTAGGCCTGAAGTGGGTCTCTTGTAGACAGCAAATATATGGGTCTTGTTTTTGTATCCATTCATCCAGCCTGTGTCTTTTGGTGGGAGCATTTAATCCATTTACATTTAAGGTAATTATCGATATGTGTGTTCCTATTCCAATTTTCTAAATTGTTTTGCGTTCGTTATTATAGGTCTTTTCCTTCTCTTGTGTTTCTTGCCTAGAGAAGTTCCTTTAGCATTTGTTGTAAAGCTGGTTTGGTGATACTGAACTCTCTCAGCTTTTGCTTGTCTGTAAAGTTTTTAATTTCTCCATCAAATCTGAATGAGATCCTTGCTGGGTAGAGTAGTCTTGGTTGCAGGTTTTTCTTCTTCATCACTTTCAGTATTTCCTGCCTCTCCCTTCTGGCTTGCAGAGTTTCTGCTGAGCGATCGGCTGTTAACCTTATGGGGATTCCCTTGTGTGTTATTTGTTGTTTTTCTCTTGCTGTTTTAAATATGCTTTCTTTGTATTTAATTTTTGACAGTTTGATTAATGTAGGTCTTGGCATATTTCTCCTTGTATTTTTCCTGTATGGGACTCTCTGTGCTTCCTGAACTTGATTAACTATTTCCTTTCCCATATTAGTGAAGTTTTCAACTATAATCTCTTCAAATATTTTCTGATTCCCTTTCTTTTTCTCTTCCTCTTCTGGAACCCCTATAATTCGGATGTTGGTGTGTTTAATGCTGTTCCAGAGGTCTCTGAGACTGTCCTCAGTTCTTTTCATTCTTTTTTTTCTTTATTCTGCTCTGCAGTAATTATTTCCACTCTTTTATCTTCTAGGTCACTTATCCGTTCTTCTGTCTCAGTTATTCTGCTATTGATTCCATCTAGAATATTTTTCATTTCATTTATTGTGTTGTTCATCATTGTTTGTTTCATCTGTAGTTCTTCTAGGTCCTTGTTAAATGTTTCTTGCATTTTCTCTATTCTATTTCCAAGATTTTGGGTCATCTTTACTATCATTCTTCTCAATTCTTTTTCAGGTAGACTGCCTATTTCCTCTTCATTTGTTAGGTCTGTTGTGTTTATATCTTGCTCCTTCATCTGCTGTGTGTTTTTCTATCTTCTCATTTTGCTTATCTTACTGTGTTTGGGCTCTCCTTTTTGCAGGCTGCAGGTTTGTAGTTCCCGTTGTTTTTGATGTCTGTCCCCAGTGGCTACGGTTGGTTCAGTGTGTTGTGTAGGCTTCCTTGTGGAGGGGACTAGTGCCTGTGTTCTGGTGTATGAGCCTGGATCTTGTCTTTCTGGTGGGAAGCTCCATGTCTGGTGGTGTATTTTGTGGTGTCTGTGGCCTTATTATGATTTTAGGCAGCCTCTCTGCTAATGGGTGGGGTTGTGTTCCTGTTTTGCTTGTTGTTTGGCATAGGGTATCCAGCACTGTAGCTTGCTTGTCATTGAGTGAAGCTGGGTGCTGTTGTTGAGATGGAGATCTCTGGGAGATTTTCGACATTTGATATTATGTGGAGCTGGGAGGTCTCTTGTTGACCAATGTCCTGAAGTTGGCTCTCCTACCTCAGAGGCACAGCACTGACTTCTGGCTGGGGCACCAAGAGCCTTTCATCCACACAGCTCAGAATAAATGGGAGAAAATGTAGAGAGAAAGAATTAGTAGAAGTAGGAAGAAAGAAAGAAAGAAAGAAACAAAGGAAGGAAGAAAGAAAGAAAGAAGAAATGAATGAAAGAAAAAAGAAGGAATGAAGGAAAGAAAGAAAGGAGGGAGGGGGGAGGAAGGGGGGGGAGGGACAGTGCAAGGAAGGAAGGAGGGAAGGAAGGAAAAAAGAAAGAAAGAAAGAAGATAAAGTAAAATAAAATAAAGTAAAATATAATAAAGTTATTAAATTAAAAAATAATTATTAAGAAAAAAAAATGGACAGATAGAACCTGAGGACAAATGGTGGAAGCAACGCTATACAGACAAAATCTCACACAGAATCATGCACATACACACTCACAAAACGAGGAAAAGGGGAAAGAATCATAAATCTTGCTCTCAATGTCCACCTCCTCAATTTGGGATGATTCGTTGTCTAAAGGAGGGAAGCAAGGAAAGAAATAAAGAAAGAAGGTAAAGTAAAATATAATAAAGTTATTAAAATTAATTATTAAGAAAAATATCAAAAAAAACCCAGATTGATAGAACCCTAGGACAAATGGTGGGAACAAAGCTATATAGACAAAATCTCACACAGAAGCATACACATACACACTCACAAAAAGAGGAAAAGGGGAAAAAAATCATAAATCTTGCTCTCAAAGTCCACCTCCTCAATTTGGGATGATTCATTGTCTATTCTGGTATTCCACAGGTGCAGGGTACATCAAGTTGGTTGTGGAGATTTAATCCACTGCTTATGAGGCTGCTGGGAGAAAATTACCTTTCTCCACAGCTCCCAGGAGCTCAGCTTTGGATTTGGCCCCGCCTCTGCATGTAGGTCACGGAGGGCGTCTGTTCTTCGCTCAGACAGGACGGGGTTAAAGGGGTCGCTGATTCAGAGGCTCTGGCTCACTCAGGCCGGGGGAGGGAGTGGCACGGAGTGCGGGGCGAGCTGGCGGCGGCAGAGGCTGGCGTGACATTGCACCAGCCTGAGGCCCGCCATTCTTTCTCCTGGGGAAGTTGTCCCTGGATCCCGGGAACCTGGCAGTGGCAGGCTGCACAGGCTCCCCGGAAGAGGGGTGTGGATAGTGACCTGTGCTCGCACACAGGCCCCTTGGTGGCGGCAGCAGCAGCCTTAGTGTCTCCCGCCCGTCTCTGGGGTCCACGCTTTTAGCTGCGGCTCGCGCCCTTCTCTGGGGTCCGCACTTTTAGCCGCGGCTCGCACCCATCTCTGGAGTTCTTTTAAGCAGTGCTCTTAATCACTTCTCCTCGCGCACCAGGAAACAAAGAGGGAAGAAACAGTCTCTTGCCTCTTCAGCAGCTCCAGACCTTTTCCTGGACTCCCTCCTGGCTAACCGTGGTGCACTAACCCCTTCAGACTGTGTTCACACAGCCAACCCCAGTCCTCTCCCTGTGCTCAGACTGAAGCCCCAGCCTCAGCTCCCAGCGCCTCCCGCCCCGGCGGGTGAGCAGACAAGCCTCTCGGGCTGGTGAGTGCTGGTTGGCACAGATCCTCTGTGCAGGAATCTCTCCGCACCCCTGTTGCTGCACTCTCCTCTGAGGCTCCAAAGCTTTCCCCCTCTGCCACCCACAGTCTTCGCCAGCGAAGGGGCTTCCTAGTGTGTGGAAACCTTTCCTCCTTCACAGCTCCCTCCCACTGGTGCAGGTCCCGTCCCTGTTCTTTTGTCTGTTTTTCATTTGCCCTACCCAGGTACGTGGGGAGTTTCTTGCCTTTTGGGAGGTCTGAGGTGTTCTGCCAGCATTCAGTAGGTGTTCTGTAGGAGTTGTTCCACGTGTAGATGTATTTCTGGTGTATCTGTGGGGAGGAAGGTGATCTCCCTGTCTTACTCTTCCGCCATCTTCCCCTCCGCCTCTATGGATCTTTACCACTTCCTCCTTCCCCCAATACTTAAAAAGCAGGAGGAAAGAAAATGCCTGCCAGAGCTCCTTTCTTACTGCAGGACTATCTGTTTCACTATCAAACATAATGACTAAGTGGGTCATTTTCTGAGATGTCTGGCTAATTAGAATCCTTGTTAGGGGTGAAATCTGTCTGTCCCATTGTAGAAAACTGCAGTGTCAGCAAGGCCAGATTAGGACCTTTTTAAAAAAACTATGTATTTTGTGATTAAAAATACAACTTTATTTTTCAAAATAATACAAATATGTGTATTAAAGTTAAAGTAACTTCTTCATATAAATTCTGATTGCAAAACACCAGATAAGTTTGCTACAGCTGTACATTTCTTTGTTGTCCCTGATGTCCTGGCACCTTAGATGTTCAGTTAGCCCACCTGTTGGGTAAACCAACACTGCAAGTTTTGCTACTGACTGTATGGTTTTATTTATTTGTTTGTTCTCTTATTTTCCCCTGCTTCAGTAATGATTCTTTTGGAATTATTCCTTAGAGTGTCCCTAAACTCTCTAACTTGACAAATATGGCAATTATGTTGATTTTAGAATTGACAATCTGGCAACAAAAATCTCAGAGTAGAAATTCTCATATATGTTTTTGTATCCTTTCTTAAGAAAGATGCTTCTCAGAAAAGAAATACCAGTGCCAGAGGAAAAGAACATTTTCTTCATTTGTACGTCATCTATTCAGCAAATGAAGTGCCTATTATGTGCTCCATATTCTATTAGACAATGACAAAATAGAGATGAACAAGATACACTTCTATTCTAGAAGGATTTTAAATCCACTTAAGTAAAAAACAGTGGTTGCCAGGGGACAAGAGGTGGGGGAATACAATTGATGGTGTTGGTATATAAGGGTATTAAACTGGTAACAAGTACTAAATAAGCTATAGAGAGCTAATGTATAAGTATATTGAATATAGATGATAATATTATACTATATGTTACATAATAAGTATCTTTACAATGTTAACCATATTACAATATATAAATGTATCAAAGTAACATGCTGTACAGTTTAAATTTACACAATGTTACATGTAGAATTTATCCAAGAAAAAAAAAGGAAAAAAAAAGTTGATGATCTTGTGGGCCACACCTCTCATCTAACCACATGGAAAGGAAATTCCATTTGGAAGGAGGAGACAGCAGAAGGGCTTTTATCAGTGCCTTATCAAATGTGAGTGCTCCTACTCCATAAACATAATCACATTGTAAGCTCTACATGCCAGGGGATGTTTTTGCCTTCTTTTGAATTTGCCCATAGTGCCTAGAAATATACCTCCTGTGCATGTATAAGGTATGTGATATTTATGTTTTTTGTGTTTTGTTTGTTCTTTTTTTGTGGTACACGGGCCTCTCACTGTTGTGGCCTCTCCCATTGTGGAGCACAGGCTCCAGACGCTCAGGCCCAGTGGCCACGGCTCACAGGCCCAGCCGCTCTGCGGCGTGTGGGATCTTCCCGGACCAGGGCACGTACCCGTGTCCCCTGCATCGGCAGGTGGACTCTCAACCACTGCACCACCAGAGAAGCCCCGATATTTATGTTTTTAAGTACTAATTGTCACAAAGAAATTGTGCCTGTGTTCATACATTTGTTCGTTACATAAACTTGTGAAACATTTAGCATCATTTCTTTGAATAACTGCTTTCTTTAATTTTTGCTTGTGATATAATCAGTAAAGTATTAATCACTAAATCAGATTAATATATGAATACAATCGTACATCGGTCTGGGTTTCAAATTAAAAGTTCACATTTTTAGGAGCCAAAGATCCAAATATGCTGTTCTATACTCAGAATCAGTATTGGAAAAAGAGGAGACATAAATAGCAGAATAAAACACTGAAGCTTTTGATTGTGAGTTAGCAAAGAACAAAGAATGTCTCATTCCTCTTCCACTCCCTAGCTTCTTGCATAGATCCTGGGCCAGCAAGTGTTCAACAAATATTTGGAACAGAAAGAGAGAGAGATTGCTGAAGATCAGCTAACCAATTGGCATGCTGTAGTAGTCCCCAAGTGAAGTGGGCAGCACTCTGCATTTCAGGCATCAGATACCATATGCAAAACCTTGCAAATGTGAAAAGGCAAGGTGTATTTAGGGTTCGGGGGGGACATTCTGTAGATCTGGAGAATCTGATATGTGAAGGGAATAGCTAGAAAGATAAGGCTGAATACATGGACAGAAAAGAGGCCAAAAGAGTTTGTATTTTATCCTGAACTCCATGGGAAGTCGTTATTAAGTTTTAAGAAAGGAGAGTAGCATAGCAAGATTTTTTTGTAAAAGGATAATTTGGTAGTAGTGGGTAAGATATGTTGGAACTGAAAGCCATGTGGAGTCAGGTAAACACTTTAGGAAGCTGTGGCAATCTGGCTTCAAACCCTCACAAAGATTTCTAAACCTCTTGTCCTCTCCTCCAGTCTCAAGTCACCTTGTTTCCCTTGTGTCACAAAGTTTTTCTTCTCCCTGTTCAGTCCTCTTTGCATTCTGCTATTTACCCTCAATCTTACCTGATACCATTAATTTATCTGCTTATGTTCCTTAGGTAACTACTGATTTTTCACCTCTCTCTCCAAAATCCCCAGCTTGGTGCCTAAAGTAGAAATAAGTAGGAAATACATACGTAGAGGAAGTGGAGAAGGGCTTTAAACCTAGGTCTGTTCATACTCTGTCACTAGGCCATATTGCCTCTCTAACCAGGTATACTGTTAGTTAATGCTATTTTTTCAAAATCCAAAGTCTAGGAAATATTCACATTGTTTAGTATACTTCAAAAAGTTACACATTTTTAAATTTTTCTCTAACACATAAGTGCTATACTTTACTCTTGGCTTTCCTTGAGGTTATAATTTAATGGGAGAAGATAAGAGAAGGATGCTATAATCTTTTAATTTAGTACTGCATTTTACCTGGAAGCATTTTGCCTCAGAGAGGACCCCATGAAGTCATAAGTACACACAAGATCCACCTCCCCCTTCTGAGAGAAGTGGCCCCAAGCTGTTCTTTCTGCATTAAAATGCCAAAGCTCATGCCCAGTGATTCTACCCATGCACTGACTTGATAGGGGTGGCCATTTTCCTCTGAGATGGCTTTGCATGAAACTGCCCAAGAGGACTGCTCTATATTGGATGATTGCACACTAAGTTGGAGGAAAAACAGGAGCATTCAGAAGAAACTGGTGCTCAGTGTGTGTCCTAAATGATGATAGAATATTTTGCTAATTTTCTGTGAGATCTATGTACATCCCAGGCTAGAAAGTTGCTGAAGCATAAAGTGATCGGAGAAATGGTCATTTTTTTTCTATCTCATTTCTCTGTGTATAGCTACAAAAAAAAAATCACTGAAGATAATCTGTGCCTGTCTATTCCTATTCTTTGCTATCCTGTATCTTTCTATAGACTTCATGTATACTCTCACCCTGCTGTGAAGATCACATAAATATGATCTTAGTTCCATAGATAGGTGAAGGGTAGCTGAGAGATATTTGTGGCCAGTTGCAACCAGTGTTGGGTTGAGAGTCAGAGGCTCCAAAATACAAGTCACAGGTCTTGATCTTGGACAAGTCACT
Organism: Phocoena phocoena; assembly: GCF_963924675.1. NCBI lineage: Eukaryota > Metazoa > Chordata > Mammalia > Artiodactyla > Phocoenidae > Phocoena > Phocoena phocoena. Next base: position 82,259,192 of record NC_089240.1, on the reverse strand, counting down.
TAATCACTCCAAGTCTCAGTTTCTTTCTCTTTGAAATGGGATTGTTAATGGTACTTTGGTCATAAGATTTTTGTTAGGAATAAACGGGAAAATGCATGTCAAGTGCTGGGAACATTGTTTGCTGACAATAAGCACTTAATAAATGCCAGCTACTGTTCTGAAAGTTATAGGTACATGTATTACCCACTCTCAAGCAGCTATTAAGAGATGGAAAAAGGATTATTCCTATTATTGATTTCTAGCCTAGCACCTTTTTCCCCACAATACCACAGTGTTAATATAATGATAAGCCTTTGTTATGGGGGTGCTGAAAAGCACTCACAGTATTTGTAATAATATTAAAATAAGGAATAATTCAACGACCTAAATCCTACAGCAATAAAATAAATCTGAAACAGACTATACAATAACAATATAACTACATTACAGAAAAGTTAACTAAATTGATGGTTGATAAAATACTAATTAATTTCCAAGAAAAGGTGATGTTTAATACACATAGCTAACTTCTGAGTATAATGTCTTAGAAAACAGGCTAATAAGTTTTATTCTCCCTCCCTGTCTCTCTCTCATCATCAACATTGAGTTGGGTAAAACCTGGGTCTGTCCCAGGCTGACATTTCTAAAAAAAGTTCATGCTACAATTGTAGCATGAACAAAAAACTGTAACATATACAAAAAGCATTTTACAATTTTTTTTTATTGAGGTATAGTTGATGTACAATATTATATGAGTTACAAGTGTACAATACAGTGATTCACAATTTTTAAATGTTATACTCCATTTATAGCTATTATAAATATTGGCTATATTCCCTGTGTTGTACATCCTTGTAGCTTATTTTATACCTAATATTGGGGTGGCCAAAAAGTTCGTTAGGGTTTTTCTGCATCATTGGAAAAACCCGAACGAACTTTTTTTTTTTTTTTTTTGCAGTACGTGGGCCTCTCACTGTTGTGGCCTCTCCCACTGCGGAGCACAGGTTCTGTACGCGCAGGCCCAGTGGCCATGGCTCACGGGTCCAGCCACTCCACGGCAAGTGGGATCCTCCCGGACCGGGGCACAAACCCATGTCCCCTGCATCGGCAGGCGGACTCCCAACCACTGCGCCACCAGGGAAGCCTCCGAACGAACTTTTTGGCCAACCCAATAGTTTGTACTTCTTAATTCCCTACCCTTATATTGCCCTTCCCCTTTCCTTCTCCCCATTGGTAACCACTAGCTTGTTCTCTATATCTGTGAGTCTGCTTCTTTTTTGTTATATTCATTAGTTTGTTGTATTTTTTTTTAGATTCCACACATAGTGATATCATACAGCATTTGCCTTTCTCTGTCTGACTTATTTCACTTAGCATGATACCCTCTAAGTCCATCCATGTTGGTACAAATGGCAACATTTCATTCTTTTTTATGGCTAAGTAGTATTTCATTGTATATATTATAGATATATACCACATCTTCTTTGTCCATTCATCTATTGATGGACACTTAGGTTGCTTTCATATCATGGCAATTGTAGACAATGCTGCTATGAACATTGGGGTGCATGTATCTTTTCAAATTAGTGTTTTTGTTTCTTTCAGATATATACCCAGGAGTGGAATTGCTGGGTCATAGGGTCGTTCTATTTTTAGTTTTTTGAAAAACCTCCATAATGTTTTCAACAGTGGCTGCACCAGTTTACGTTCCCACCAACAGCAGACAAGGGTTCTCTTTTCTCCACATCCTTGCCAACACTTGTCATTTGTCTTTTTGATGATAACTATCCTGACATATATGAGGTGATATCTCATTGTTGTTTTGATCTGCATTTCCCTGATGACTAGCAGTGTAGAACACCTTTTCATGCGCCTGGTGGCCATCATATTTCCTTTTTGGAAAAATGTCTATTCAGGTTTTCTACACATTTTTGAATTGGGTTGTTTGTTTTTTGATGTTGAGTTGTATGAGCTGTTTATATATGTTTGATATTAACCCCTTGTCAGCTATATCATTTGCAAATATTTTCTCCCATTTTGTAGGTTGTCTTTTTGTTTTGTCAATTGTTTCTTTGCTGTGCAAAAGCTTTTAAGTTTAATTAGGTCCCATTTCTTTATTTTTGCTTTTATTTCCTTTCCTTTAGGAGACAGACCAAAAAAAAAGATATTGCTACGATTTATGTCAGAGAGTTCTGCCTATGTTTTCCTCTAGGAGTTTTATGGTTTCCAGTCTCACATTTAGTTCTTTAATACATTTTGAGTTTATTTTTGTATTATAGTGTTAGAGAATGTTCTAATTTCATTCTTTTACATGCAGCTGTCCAGTTTTCCCAGCACCACTTTTTTTTTTTTTTTTGTGGTACACGGGCCTCTCACTGTTGTGGCCACTCCCATTGCAGAGCATAGGCTCTGGATGCGCAGGCTCAGTGACCATGGCTCACGGGCCCAGCCGCTCCACGGCATGTGGGATCTTCCCGGACCGGGGCACGAACCCGTGTCCCCTGCATGAGCAGGCAGACTCTCAACCACTGCGCCACCAGGGAAGCCCCCAGCACCACTTATTGAAGAGACTGTTTCCTCCATTGTATGTTCTTGCCACCTTTGCTGTATATTAATTGACTGTAAGTGCATGGGTTTATTTCCAGGCTCTCTGTTCTGTTCCATTGATCTGTGTCTATTTTTGTGTCAATGCCATACTGTATTTTGTTTGTTTGTTTGTTTGTTTATTTGCTGTACGTGGGCCTCTCACTGTTGTGGCCTCTCCCGTTGCGGAGCACAGGCTCCAGACATGCAGGCTCAGTGGCCATGGCTCACGGGCCCAGCCACTCCATGGCATGTGGGGTCCTCCCGGACTGGGGCACGAACCCATGTCCCCTGCATCGGCAGGCAGACTCTCAACCACTGTACCACCAGGGAAGCCCACCATACTGTTTTGATTGTTATGGTAATAGTCTAAAGTCAGGGAACATGATTGCTCCAGTTTTGTTCTTCTTTCTTAAGACTGTTTTTGCTATTCAAGGTCCTTTGTGTTTTCATACAAATTTTAAAATTTGTCAGTTCCAGTCACATTCAATTAGCCAAAGGAAGTTACTAGCCAAGTCAGCCATTAATGAAGTGAGGAAGTACAGCTGACCCTTGGATATCATGGGTTTGAACTGCTTGGCTTCACTAATACACAGGATTCTTTTGGTGGTATATACAGTAGTACTACACAATCCACAGATGCAGAATCTTGGATACAGGGGAAGCATGTATACCAAAGGCCAACTATGAAGTTATAAACAGATTTTCGACTCCACAGAGGGTCAGTCGAAAATCTTGAGTTGTTCAAGGGTCAACTGTATTCTTTTCTCAGAAAGGTAGAGAAAAGGGAATCAATATTTGCTTAAAATTAATCAAATTGACAACATCATTTCACAATATTTTTGCAATTAAATTCAATGTAGATACTGAGAGATATATATTTTAATATGAATATATACACTATAGTATACATTATATAGTATATACTGTGCAGTGTATATATTTATATTATAGTATAATATAAACAACTAAATTATATATACCTATGTATGTATATTTATACATATATATATAGCGACTGCCTATAGAAAAATAAAAGGAAAATTCATTAAAAACAACAATAAAAAGGACAACAATATCTCTCCTTTATTTTATCAGGAAAGATGTTATGTTGCCAAAAAGCTGTCCAGAAAATGTTCGCTCATCATTGCAACATTGTGCAGTTGAACTATGGATCAGCATCAACTAAAATAGCAAAATGGAACCAAGATGCCTTGCAGTGTTGCAGGTGGTGCTAGATGTTGGCACTTTTTAGAGTTCTGCACAGTGGTGGGGCCCTAAGGCCTAGCAGAGGGGCAGGTGGCACATGGGAGCTGGCCCAGCCAGAAGCCAAACAGGGTATTGTTTTGATTTACAAAACTAGCACTGTGGCACCACAGTTATTTCAAAGTCATTCAATGAGGTCAGAAGAAGCCAGAGCTTCTATCGATCTCTGTCTTCTCAAACTAAATGGTTAATCCAAATCCAAATCCAAACCTTTTCTATTCAGAAGTAATATTGTTAATTAACTCAGAGACCTCCATATTTCCCTTGCAAATATAACTATGTTTATGCTAAAAATCTGGTGCTCAAAATCTCAGAGGTTTAAGTTTTCCAGATTTAGTTTGAACATCACATATCTGCAAACGTGATATTGAGGAAGCTGCAACAACTGAATTCTAAACTTTCCTGAGCAGGCATTGATTCAGCTAATGGCAACTTTACATTGAGGGCAAAATTTGCTTGCTTTCAACAGCACAGACTTGCCACAGATGGCCTTGAAGCTAGCAAGTCCAGAAGCTGTTAAAAAGCCCTCTCTTCAACTATGTCACACTGGACAGGATATAGATTTTAAACAGTTTTCTGTCCAAATGTTAAGTGGTGATATGTTGTCCAATCCTACAGCTGGGTGGCTTACAAAATAAGAAACTGTCCTTTAACTCTAACACTGTGGTAGAAATCCATCTCTCTTTGCCTCTGCTGAGTCCCAAGAGGACAGTTGTCTACATATAATTATATACAATTGGGCAGTCAGTGGCTTCATTCAGGAGAGACCCAACTCTGATCTTTGCTGGCTCTCCAATGACTTCTGAAACATGAAGGAGGCGGTCAGGCCAGGTCAGGGTTTATTATGGAAACAGAGAGTTTGAAGGTACTGACACTGGAGCTGACAGCAAGGCAGTTGACTTCTGAAGGAAGGACTTCATCCATGGAAGCCTGCATGCACAGAATGCAGAGAAGCTACCTGAATGCTTTCTTATCTTACCCAAAGTGAAGGAGAGCAAAAAAAAAAAAAAAAAAAAGAATTCTTTGACTTTGCCAGCAACTTTCCTTTCCTTTAATATTCAGTGTAAGCTGTTCAGAAATTCTATTCTGTTCTTTACAGGGATACGCTAAGGAAAAGATTGTGAATTCTAATAAAATCAGACGGTAAGATACTTGAGCTTTTACAAAGAAGCATTATTTTACTAGGCTGAATGTTTATACAATTCACTGTAGACCTAGGCAATTTAGCCTGCTAATATATTGTACTGGCATGTTATGTTCGGCCATAAAGATACCATTTGTGGCACCCCCTTACCCTTGTAAAAAACATTATTATATGCCAAGATACCAAGATAACATAACAAGAAACTGTGGAGTTTTTCACTAAATTGAAAGAAAGTATAGTCTGTGTACTGTGATAAAGAATACTCATGTGTACTGCAGAAAAATTCATAGATTCATGTTATCACCTTTCTACATCCCCCACAAGAAGTTGAAAAAAGTTCATGAAGGTAAATTAAAATTCTAAAATGTAGTCCTAAGATGGAGATGATTTTTGTCTCATTTTTTTAAACCAGAAATTGAAACATGAGAAAGAATACATAAAAAAACTTGCGCTCTGTGAAAGACAATGTCAAGAAAATGAGAAAGCAAACCACAGATTGGGAGAAAATATTTGCAAAAGACAATGCCTGATAAAGGACTGTATCCAAAATATACAAAGAACACTTTAAACTAATCAAAAAGAAAATGAACAACTCGATTAAAAAATGGGGAAAAATCATGAAGAGACAAGTCATCAAAGAGGGTATACACATGACAAGTAAGCATATGAAAAGATGCTCAACATCATATGTTGTTAGGGAATTGAAAATTAAAACAACAGTGCGATACCACTACACACCTACTGAAATTACCAAAGCCCAAAACACTGAGAACACTGATGTGGATGTGGACCAAAAGGAATTCTCGTTCATTGCTGGTGGGAATGCAATATGGTACAGCAATTTTGGAAGACAGTTTGGTAGTTCCTTACAAAACTAAACATACTCTTACCATGCAATCCAGGAATTGTGCTCTTTGGTACTTACCCAAACAAACTGAAAACTTATGTCCACACAACACCTGCACATGAAATATTTATAGTAGCTTTATTCATAATTGGCAAAGCTTGGAAGCAACCAATATGTCCCTCAGTCAGTGAACAGACAAACTGTGGTACCTCCAGACAACAGAATATCATTCAGCATTAAAAAAAAAAAAAAAATCAAAAGAAAGCTGGAGTAGCAATACTCATATCAGAAAAGAAAAGACCTTAAAATAAAGAATATTACAAGGACAAGGAAGGACACTACATAATGATCAAGGGATCAATCCAAGAAGAAGATATAACAATTATAAATATATATGCACCCAGCATAGGAACACCTCAATACATAAGGCAACTGCTAACAGCTATAAAAGAGTAAATCCATAGTAACACAATAATAGTGGGGGACTTTAACACCTCATTACACCAATGGACAGATCATCCAAAATGAAAATAAATAAAAAAAATAGAAACTTTAAATGACACAATAGAACAGATAGATTTAACTGATATTTATAGGCCATTCCATCCAAAAACATCAGATTACACTTTCTTCTCAAGTGCGCACTGAACATCCTCCAGGATAGATCACATCTTGAGTCACAAATCAGGCCTCAGTTAATTAAAAAAAATGGAAATCATGTCAAGCATACTTTCTGAAAAAAACACTATGGTATTAGAAATCAATTACAGGGAAAAAAAATGTAAAAAACACAAACTCATGGAGGCTAAACAATACGTTGCTAAATAACCAAGAGGTCACTGAAGAAATCAAAGAGGAAATCAAAAAATACCTAGAGACAAATGACAATGAAAACACGATGATCCAAAACCTATGGGATGCAGCAAAAGCAGTTCTAAGAGGGAAGTGTATAGCTATACAAGCCTACCTCAAGAAACAAGAAAACTCTCAAACAATCTAACCTTACACATAAAGGAACTAGAGAAAGAAGAGCAAACAAAACCCAAAGTTAGCAGAAATCATAAAGATCAGAGCAGAAATAAATGAAACAGAAACAAAGAAAACAAGAGCAAAGATCAATAAAATTAAAAGCTGGTCCTTTGAGAACATAAACAAAATTGATAAACCATTAGCCAGACTCATCAAGAAAAAGAGAGAGGACTCAAATCAATAAAATTAGAAATGAAAAAGGAGAAGTTACAACAGACACTGCAGAAATACAAAGCATCCTAAGAGACTACTACAAGCAACTCTATGCCAATAAAATAGACAACCTGGAAGATACGGACACATTCTTAAAAAGGTATAACCTCCCAAGACAGAACCAGGAGGAAACAGAAAATATTCAGAGACCAATCACAAGTAATGAAATTGAAACTGTGATTAAAAATCTTCCAACAAACAAAAGTCCAGGACCAGATGGCTTCACAGGTGAATTCTATCAAACATTTAGAGAAGAGCTAACACCCAACCTTCTCAAACTCTTCCAAAAAATTTCAGAGGAAAGAAGACTCCCAAACTCATTCTATGAGGCCACCATCACCCTGATACCAAAAACAGACAAAAATAATACAAAAAAGGAAAATTATAGACCAATATCACTCATGAATATAGATGCAAAAATCCTCAACAAAATATTAGCAAACAGAATCCAGCAACACATTAAAAGGATCATACACCATGATCAAGTGGGATTTATCCCAGGGATGCAAGGATTCTTGAATATATGCAAATCGATCAATGTGATACACCATATTAACAAATTGAAGAATAAAAACCATATGATCATCTCAATACATGCAGAAAAAGCTTTTGACAAGATTCAACACCCATTTATGATAAAAACTCTCCAGAAAGTGGGCATAGAGGAAGCTACCTCAACATAATAAAGGCCATATACAACAAACTCACAGCAAACATCATTCTCAATGGTGAAAAACTGAAGCCATTTCCTCTAAGATCAGGAACAAGACAAGGCTGTCCACTCTCACCAATATTATTCAACATAGTTTCTGAAGTCCTAGCCACAGCAATCAGAGAAGAAAAAGAAATAAAAGGAATACAAATTGGAAAAGAAGGAATATAACTGTCACTGTTTGCAGATGACATGAAACTATACATAGAGAATCCTACTGATGCCAACAGAAAACTACTAGAGCCAATCAATGAATTTGGTAAACCTGCAGGGTACAAAATTAATGCACAGAAATCTCTTGCATTCCTATACACTAATGATGAAAAATCTGAAAGAAAAATTAAGGAAACACTGCCATTTACCATAGCAACAAAAACAATAAAATACCTAGGAATAAACCTACCTAGGGAGACAAAAGACCTGTATGCAGAAAACTATAAGACACTGATGAAAGAAATTAAAGATGATACCAACAGATGGAGAGATATACCATGTTCTCAGATTGGAAGAATCGGCTTTGTGAAAATGGCTATACTACCCAAAGCAATCTACTGATTCAATGCAATCTCTATCAAATTACCAATGGCATTTTTTATGGAACTAGAACAAAAAATCTTAAAATATGAATGGAAACACAAAGACCCTGAATAGCCAAAGCAATCTTGAGGGAAAAAAATGGAGCTGGAGGAATCAGACCCCCTGACTTCAGACTATACTATAAACCTACAGTAATCAAGACAATATGGTACTGGCACAAATACAGAAATAGAGATCAATGGAACAAGATAGAAAGCCCAGAGATAAAGCCACGCACCTATGGTCAACTAATTTATGACAAAGGAGGCAAGGATATACAATGGAAAAAAGACAGTGTGTTCAATAAGTGGTGCTGGGAAAACTGGACAGTTACTTGTAAAAGAATGAAATTAGAACACTTCCTAACACCATACACAAAAATAAACTCAAAATGGGTTAGAGACCTAAATGTTAGACAGGAGACTATAAAACTCTTAGAGGAGAACATAGGAAGAACACTCTTTGACATAAATCACAGCAAGATCTTTTTGGATCCACCTCCTAGAGTAATGGAAATTAAAAAAATAAAATAAACAAATGGGACCTAATGAAACTTCAAAGCTTTTGCACAGCAAAGGAAACCATAAACAAGACAAAAAGACAAACCTCAGAATTGGAGAAAATATTTGCAAATGAATCAGTGGACAAAGGATTAATCTCCAAAATATATAAACAGTTCATGCAGCTCAATATTAAAAAAAAAAACAACCCAATCCAAACACGGGCAGAAGACCTAAATAGACATTTCTCCAAAGAAGACATACAGATGGCCAAGAGGCACATGAAAAGCTGCTCAACATCACTAATTGTTAGAGAAATGCAAATCAAAACTACAGTGGGGTATCACCTCACACCAGTTAGAATGGGCATCACCAGAAAATCTACAAACAACAAATGCTGGAGTGGGTGTGGAGAAAAGGGAAGTCTCTTGCACTGTTGGTGGGAATGTAAATTGATACAGCCACTATGGAGAACATGGAGGTTCCTTAAAAAACTAAAAATAGAACTACCATATGATCCAGCAATCCCACTACTGGGCATATACCCAGAGAAAACCATAATTCAAAAAGACACATGCACCCCAGCATTCATTTCAGCACTATTTACAATAGCTAGGTCATGGAAGCAACCTAAATTCCCACCGACAGACAAATGGATAAAGATGTGGTACATATATACAATGGAATATTACTCAGCCATAAGAAAGAATGAAATTGGGTGATTTTTTGAGACATGGATTGATCTAGAGACTGTCATAAAGAATGAAGTAGGTCAGAAAGAGAAAAACAAATATCGTATATTAACGGATATATGTGGAACCTAGAAAAATGGTACAGATGAACCTGTTTGCAGGGCAGAAATTTAGACACAGATGTAGAGAACAAACGTATGGACACCAAGGGGGTGTGTTGTGATGAATTGGGCGATTGAAATTGACATGTATACACTGATGTGTATAAAATTGTTGACTAATAAGGACCTGCTGTATAAAAAGAATAAATTAAATTAAACAAAACAAAACATGAAGGGACCTTAAATACATGTTACTAAGTTAATGACGTCAATCTGAAGAGGCTACATAATTTATGGTTCCAACTCTATGACATTCTGGAAAAGGCAAAACTGTGGAGATGGTAAAAAAGATGTATAGATGCCAGGGTTTAGAGGAGAGAGAGGGATGAATAATTTGGGAACGGAGGATTTTTAGGGCAGTGCAACTATAGTGGTGGACATGTGACATCATGTCTGTTAAAACACAGAAAATGTACACCACCACGAGTGAACCCTAATGTAAACTATGGACTCTAGGTGATAATGATGTCTCAGTGTAGGTTAATCAGTTACAATAAATGTACCACTATGGTTTAGCATGGTGTTAGTGGGGGAGGTTGTGCATGTGCAGGATTACAGGGTATATAACACCCCTTCATATGTTCCACTCAATTTTGCTTTAAACCTATAACTGCTCTAAAAAATATAGGTTATGAATTTTAAAAAAGGACATATGCATATGCACACATACATGCACTTGCACACACACATATAACAATTAATCCAGCTCATTTACTCACTACCCAGATTACAAAATAGAAAACTGATGTGAATATTGAAGCATTTTGCTATGTTCCTCCACAATCCCATCCCCCACCCTGAGATAAATATTACACTGATTTTTGTTTTCCTTCCAATGTCTTTCTTTATCACATTTGTTTGTATCCCTAAGTAATATGTTGCTTAAATTGGATGCTTTTGAACTTTATATAAATGGAATCATGCTGTAGGTAATCCTGAGTTTGTTTTCATTTCATTGTTTTGTATCATATTTTTTGTTTTTGCTGGACCTTATAGTAATATGATTATTCCTGTAGCAGGGGTTCATTCTTCTAACAGCTGTATGCAATTTCGTTCTAAATTAAGCTCATTGTATTTTTCCCTGTTCTTCTCCTGTTTTTGGACACTTGGTTGTTACATGTTTCTTTTTTCTTTCTTCTTACCTTGCTGTTACAAACTTTCTTTACATGTCTTTTTGTGAACATTTATAAGAGATTTCTCTAAGGAGTAGTCATAGAGATAGAATTGCTGAGTCCTATGCTATCTTCAAAACAGTGCCAAATTGTTTTTCAAAGTTGCTGTACCACTTTATACACCTATCAACAGTGTATGAAAGTTCTGATTACTCCACATCCCTTATCATATCATATTCTTTCTTTTTCCTCCTTCTTTTTCCTTTCTTTCTTTTTCTTTCTTTCTTTCTTTCTTTCTTTCTTTCTTTCTTTCTTTTCTTTCTTTCTTTCTTTCTTTCTTTCTTTCTTTCTTCTTTTTTACCAATGTGATGGGTTTAGACTGATATCACATTTAATTTGCATTTTCCTGATTACTAATGAGATTGCTTTTGCATTTCCCATATATTTAATTGTTCTTTTGTGTTCCTCTTCTATGAAATGCTTAACTTGCTTGCTTATTTTTCATTAGTTTGTTTATCCTTTTCTTATTGTTGTATCTTCTCCCAATTTGTTATTTCTCATTTCACCTTAGGTATGCTGTCTTAATTTTTATATTGTCAAATTTATCAATTTTTCCTTGTCATTTGCATTTTTGATATCTTATTAAGAAATACTTCCATATAATAAGGTCATAAAGGTAGTTTTCTATGCTCTCTTATCAACATTTTCAACCTTTGCTTTTTGCATTTTTATTGAACCAATCTGAAACTGATTTTGTGCATAGATATAGTTTATGTTTTCCTGTATGGATAGTCAATTGTCCAAGCATAATTTGTTGGATATTCCATACTTTACTCATCGATCTATAATACCAGCCCTATCATAAATAATTTCTATATATATGACCAGCTGTTCCTGGAATATTTTTACTATTTTATAGGACTATTTGTCTATCCCTAAACAAATACTACACTATCTTGTTGACTATTGCTTTACATGATCTTTATATCTGTTAGTACAAGACCTCCCCAACACTTTGTTCTTTGCCATCAGTTTTTTGGCAATAGCTGCCCTTTTCTTTTCCATATACATATGTATTAGTTAAGGTTCTCCAGAGACAAAGAGACATAAAACCAATAGAATATATATAAATAGATAGAGATATACATATACACATATCTATCTTAAAGAGTTTTATTATTAAAAATTAGCTCATGTGATTATGGAGAAGTCCTGAGAAATCCCAGGATCCTCCATCTGCAAGCAGGAAACCCAGTAAAGCCAGTCTAAGTCTGAAGGCCTGAGAACGAGAAGCATCAATGTTGTAAGTCCCAGTCTGAGAACAAGAGAAAACCAATGTGTCAGCTCAAGCAGTCATAAAGAGAGCAAGGATTCCCCTTCCTCTACCTTTTTGTTTTATTCAGACCATCAGGAGACTGGATGATGCCCACCAACATTGGGGAGGGCAATCTGTTTTACTCAGTCTACTGAATCAAATACTAAACTTTTCCAGCAACACTGTCACAGACACGCTCAGAAATAATGTTTAACCAAATATCTGGACATCCAAAGTCCCCATCAAATTGACACATAAAATTAACTATCATGGAATCTTAGAATCAAATCCTCAAATTAAACATACACACGCACAAACACACACACAGGTGTTTTTGCATCAAATCTAAAGATAGATTTAGGAAGAATTGGCATATATATGATATTGAGCTTTTCTACCCCTATCCATTTATTTAGACTTTTAATGCCTTCTAATTTAACTGAATTATGATGAAATAATATGATCTACATGATACCTGTTCGATGAAACTTAAGACTTGCATTATGACCTAGTACAGGGTCAATTTTTGTAACTTTCCATGCATGCTCAAAAATAATGTGTATTGTACAATTGCTGAGTCCATTATATCAAGATTGTTAATTATGCTGTTCAAATACATACTTATTGATTTTTGTGTGTGTGAGCTTAGATATACTGGTTTTCATTTGGTTAGTATTTGCTTAATATATCTTTTCTCATTTATTAACTTTGGCCTTCCTTGTCATAATGTTTCTCATACGTCTTATGAGAATGTAGCTTATGGCTGAATTTTATTTTTTTATCCAGTCTGACAATCTTTGTCTTGTAACTAGCTCTTTTAATCTATTTAAATTTACAGTGATCAGAAGTGTAATTAGAATTTATTTCTACCATCTTTTTACTGGTTTCTATTTACCCTGCTTTTTCTATCGGTGTTTTTTTCTTCTTTATTGTCTTATTTTGGATTGATTGGGATCTTTTGGGTCTCGTTTCATATTTACTTAAAATGTTAGCATGCATTCTTGGGAGGCACAAACTATTGAGTATAAGATGGGCTCAAAGATGTATTGTACAACATGGGGAATATAGCCAATATTTTGTAATAACTGTAAATGGAAAGTAACCTTTAAAATTGTATAAATTTTTTTTTGAATTTTAAATGCATTCTTAACAAAATCTAAAGTTAATCAACTTCTTCACCCTCCTCCAAACAATGCAAGGACTTTAGAGCACTGAATTCATATCACCCTTTGCCAAATGACAAGCTATATTACCAGATTTTAGATCTACCTGATTTTGCTAACCCCATAAATTGGGCATTGTTATTAATGTTTATGCAGTCATGTTTAGATATGGTACAAATTTACTGATTTCTTGACTCACCATTCCTACTGGTATCTCAGTGCCTCTTTCTGAGATGATTTCCCTTTGGCCTGAAGTACAGCCTTCAGAATCTCCTTTGGTGGAGGTCTGTTAACCAAGAGAATTTGTTCATTTTGGCTCTCAGAATTAGGCACAATTACCCAGCTGGTCTCAGGACATGTTGAACCAGAAGAGAACTTCTCATGTGTCAGGAGGACTGGCCCCTGGAGAAACAGAGCAAAACATCTGCTTTCTGTGAGCAAGTCACTTCCACAAGGAAGAGGGGGTATTGCTGAGCTAAGCATGTCTTGGTATTTCCCCCAAATATTCCAATCTGATAAGTTACTCCATTAACCCTCCTCCCCAGTTGAGAATAAATATAGGAGCAGAAAGATATCAGGAGATTAACACCAGTGAAGATCTTTTAACCTAGCACTAAACATTGGGGGAGGGGCAAAGATATAGACCCGAAAAGAGCTTTGTGTCTGTACTAGTTTGTTAGGGCTGCCGTAACAAAGTACCACAAACTGGGTGGCTTAAACAACAGTTCTGGAGGCTAGAAGTCCGAAATCAAGGTGTCAGCAGAGAGCCATGAGGGAAAATCTGTTCCATACCTCACTCCTATCTTCTGGTAGTTTGCTGGCAATCTTTGGAATTCCTTGTAGATGGTGTTGTCCCTGTGTCTCCGCATTGTCTTTCCTTTGTATGCATTTCTTTCTCTTCACACAGTCATTGGGTTAGGGGCCCACCTTCCTCCAGTATGATCTTCTGTTAACTAATTACATCTGTAATGACTGTTTCCAAAAAAATATCATATTCTGAGATACTGGGAGTTAGGACGCCAACATATGAATTTGAGGGAGGGGACACAATTCAACCCAGGTAGTTTCCTTATATGTTTTGTGAATTTCAACTATAAGTGCAAGCTCCATGGAACTTCATCTATGGAAAACCTTTGAGGCCTGGGTTGAAGATGTGTTTCTCCAGAGACAGTTTGATTTTGATTTTGCCAAGTGTCTGGAGTACATCGAACCTGCAACTATTATGAAATAATTCTCACTGGGGGTTTTTTCATACTACATAGGTAGTGTGAATTCAGACTCCAAATTTGCCCAAGGTCCAACTTTTGTTTAAAAATTCTAAAGAAAGACCTTTTTTTTCTATTGAACCTTGTGCTGAGACAAAGATAAGCAAGTTCCCTTTCTGCCCTTTAATGTGGGGGTGGGAATTTTTTTTTTAGCTCACCCTTACAATTTTGGTCTTAACGCCTTACAATGATGTCTAAGCTTTTTACCAGTGTCTCCTACAGATCGCCCCTCCCTGCATGGGTATTAGGCTTTGTCTTCATGCCTCTGGACCAAGTGATCTTAAACATTGATGCTCAAGGTTACCAGGATTTACAGATGTGTCCAGGGAGAAAGCTAACTTTTGTACTTAAATTTTTGCTTTACTTTCATGTTTGGCTTTTTGGTGTTTTTCTTGTCAACAAAGATATGCAAATAAAAGTAATTTATTAAATATATTTTATCCAATATTTTCAGTTGTTTTGCCACCAATAATTATACACATTGTCTATCCTGCTTTACCACCCAAAAGAGATGTCTAGGTGGGGTCTTTATAGAAAGAGTTGCATCCTAAAACCAATAGCTAATATTTATGGAATGTTTACTATACGCATGCTAATATTATTCTAAGTGCTTCACATGAATCACCTCATTTAATGTTTACAAAAACTACATGAGGTAAGTACTGTTTTCAAATGCAGAAATTTAGTCTTAGAGCAGACAGTATATTTGCCCAAGATCACAGAACTGAAAGTTGATGGTGATGGAATTCAAGTTTATCTCTGTCTAATACCAAAATTAGTGCTCCCAAACACTATCATTTACTACCTCCCAAGCTAAAATGTTATTGAAACGAGTATGCATTGATTATGTGCATGAATTTACTAAAAACACTGTGATGGCAGACACAATTATTGTTTTATCCCTTATTGTACCCCCCAGTGCCTATCATGGTGTCTAGAACATAACAGGAGTTTATTAAGTAAACAAATTAAAGAATAAAAACATATAGGAACTCTTATTCATATATGTACAGAAGACTTGGTATCATCAAACTGTCAGCCCACTACCAGCAGGTAATCTAACTTGACATCTATACAGATTTCTGGGACTCAGTGTTTCTAATGTTTTTGTTTCAAATTATCTGGTCTTCAGTAATTAAAGTTATCCCAGCTCTGGAACTCCTAACATGGCTGTAGTTCTAAACACATTTTGTTTCCAGTTCATACATTCAGAGATTGGGAACCAGTGAGTTTTCACCTATTCTTTCTTCTTTTATACTATTTAGATGGAATCTCAATCACTATTAGAATATTGAGTTTACACTACTGCTACTACTGCTAATAACTATTGCATGCCTAGTTTTTATTTTTCAAAACAATTCTGCAAGTTATTATTGTTGTCTCCATTTAACAAATGAAGACCCTAGAAGAATTACACAGTTAATTAGCAGAACAGCAAGTCATGAAACCACCTATGACCACAAAATTCCTTATGCTTCACCTACCCCAGATTATTCTTTATGTGCCACAAACCCACTAAGCACTCTTAGACCTCTAGGCCTTTCTTTATAGTACTGTCCCCTCTTCCCAAAGGCCCTTCCTCCTTTAGAGGCCTAGTGAACCTCTACGTATCCTTTAAGGTGAAAACCAAATATCATCTCCTTCCAGAAAACATCTGTGAACCCCTCTTGGTCTCCCTGCCTATTTGTTTCCTAGCATTTTGTGTATTACTAGTCACACTGTTCTTTAATGCATTATGTGTTGTTGTGATCCAGAGAGAGAATGATACCTCTTCACTGTATCTCCAACAGCTAACATGACACCTGACACATTTAGCATGAATTAATCAGTGACTAGATTTAATGGATCTAGTTAGAATTAATCTGGAAAAAGTTCACGCTAATAATTCTTACATGGTTTCAACCCTTCATCTACTAAACAAGTTCTTTCCTCTTTCACTAAACGTTCTCTTTATTCTCTTTGAGTCGGTCTTCAGAAAATGGTCTTAGGTATAATGAAAATAATACAACAATACTTTAAGCTTGTGTAGAGATTTACAGTTTCCAAAGAACTTTCCATTACAATTTGTTTTTTCATTAGGACTCTGAGTTAGCTGGAGGAAACTGAGAGCCAGAACACATGCTTAAGAAGTGTTAGACCCAGGAGTTGGTCTCTTGTCTATTGGCATCTAGCCCAGAGCTTTCCATTCTGTCCTTGCAGTTAAAACTATTATTGGAAGAGGGAAACCTCAGTAATTTGAATCATGTTAAGTTTAAATCATCCGATGATGTGATTCTCCAACTTGAATGTAATCACTAGGAAAGCTTGTTTAAATTATAGATTGTCAGCCTCCATTCTCAAATATTCTGATTCAGAAAGTCTAGGGTAGAGCCAGAGAATCAACAAATACTCCAGGTGATTCTGCTGTAGATATTTCTTAAGCCACAATTTGTGAAACACTGGATAAAGGTTGGGCTAAATTTGTTGTTTATGGTATATTCAGAGCAAAATGTGGTCTCATGAGTGGAATATCTGTTAAGAGGAATATTAAGGAGTGTATGCTTGGGGTGGGGCGTGGATGGTGGCAATGGAAAAGCCAATTGGCTGAGGGACAGAGAAGGAAAAGCCAAGGTGTACATGGTGCCTGAATTGCCTGTTGGTCTTTTTTCTAAGGCATAGAAAGAAATATCAGAGAACATATTCTGTCAAGTTTGTAATATTTGCTGCACATTTCCAAGGCATTTTGTATTGGAAAAAGAACTATGTTGAGGCAATCCCATATCTAGCCTTGCCATTTGTTCTTTTTCTTCCACAGAAGGTGTTACTTTCTATTTTTTCCTTTCCTGCTCTCTAAACTAGGTAACCATTTGGTTGTTTTTAATTGTCACATTTCTTCTCATACCAACATGTTAAATGTAACTTGAGCAAAAGCCAAACCTACAAATCCCTTTTTTCCCTCTCTCTGAAAATCCACAAAAAACTGAAGTTAGAGATCGCTTCCTTTCTTTCTGAGTTAGGGTTCCTCATTACATTTCTAAAGTTATCAACTTACTGCTTCCCAGGAATCAAAGAGAATCTGGATTGACTTTCAGCTACTCATCTTTTGCATATTCTGAGATAAATAATGCAGATGGAGACAGAAAATGCAGTATTTTAGACATCAAAATTTACCTGTGAAGTAATATTTGTTCTGCATATCTTATTTTCTTATTGGCTTCTATATAAAATTGACAATATCGTCTCCAAAACAAGATTTGGCTTCCAGGCCCTGATAAAATCATGAGAGAGAAAACAACAAACCCTTTAAAATCACACTTAAAGGAGAACAAATATTTGATAAGTTAATAGCAGTCAAAATAAGTCACAACATATGAATGTAAAGCAGCAGAGTTTTGGGGTGTTTTTTTTTTATTTTATATGATAAACTTAAAGCTTTTCTGAAGGGAAAAAATATAACTAAGATATTAAGGGTATAGAACTCACTGATTCAGAACATCAAGAGTTGATATCAACTCTCCATTCTCATATTCAACTCCCTCACTCGTACTCTGTAACAGAAGAATATTCTTTAGGGTGATCAAACATTAGTGGGAGCTGAGAGGGCAAGATGGACAATTATTTCAAGCCTACTGTGTGACAGGCCCTATGCTCAGAATATTTTATTTCAATCCTATAGAACCTTATAAGATTATGTCCAATTTACAAATCAGGAAATGAGTCCCAGATGTTAAACAACATGTTTAGGGTTATGTACTATTAAATGACAGATTAAACCCAGATATGTCTGATTTCAAAGTTTATGCTTTTCAACAAGATTAATGTGTTCCCAAGCTTTTTAGGTATGATATCTCATTTTCCCCTAAATAATTATTTTATTACACAATAAGAAGAGGGCCTAGAACAATAGCCTATCATGTCTTTTTTTTTTCAGTCTAACTCTGAAACATTATACCTTGTAGAGGGTACACATTCAATTTCAAAGGAGGAGGGAGTATTTGAAATAACTGGCACTTAACACAGCTTTCAGACAATATGGTTTGAGTTACTGCACTGGAAAATGAATATCTAACTTGTAAAATCATGTTCATTATGTATCAGTATAATGCAGAAAGGCAAAACTCAATAAAAAAACACAGAAGAAAAATATATTTCTGGTAAAAGCCTATACACACAAAGTATTTATAAGCTTTTGGCAAGAATGTGCTTTGGACATCACAAGTTAGACATCTGTGTTAAATAGTTAGGTGTATAGATGCATCTGGAAGTCAGGGCTGGAGATTTAAATTTGAGGAGTCATCAACATGATCGTATTTAAAGCCATGAAACAAAATAAATAGCCTCAGGAGAAAGTGGTGATAGACAACAAAAGCGGACAGGAGACAGAGGCCTAAAGAACAAACACATGATAATTAATTTTAATGCCCAAATTTCTCAGATAGCTTGCCCAACATACACAACAATGGTAGTTGTACTTTTAGTATCTAGTTGAATTTTAGACATTGCATATACTTATAATATGTAACATCACCGGTAAAAATGAGGCTATTAATAGGTACAAGGTCTTGGGACAGGCTATTTGGAAACATTCGGGGTCACACAGAATCAAGACACCACTCAGTTTAAACAGCCCTGAGGCATAGTAGTTAACAGCTTGGGTGGTAGAACAAAGTTATTGGGTTTGAATCTCAAATTCACTAAACCTGTCAAGTGTCTTTGGGTAAATTACTTAATTTTGTTGTCCTCAGTTTCCTTGTTTATATAATAATGGTATCTACTCCCTAAGGTTTTCAAGAGGATTAAACTGGCTAAAATGTGGAAAACATATGGGAGCTCAATAAATATTCGCAATTCTTACCCAAGAATTGTGTTAACACTGATGGGATCCTAGCAGTTTTCTTTTACAAGCATCCCAACCTCCAAGAATCCTCTCTAGGACCTCACTGCATCACAAGGCAGCCGTTTCCATCTTGGTAAGCTCTGAGCGCTGCACAGTCACTTTCTATAGGGAAACCAAAACCTGCCTCCCTGTCACTTCTACACTTTGGTCCTATTTTTGCACTGCAGAGAGCTGCAGAATAAGTTTCCTCTTCTAAGTGATGAGTCTTCAAACACTTGAAGCAGCTCCCATGGCTCACATCGCTCTTTCATCTTTTCTTCCCTGTGCAAAGCATAAAGGCATACCCTGCTCCTTCAACTGTTCTGTATGCAAAATGAATTCAACTTCTCACACTCCTGGACCTCCTTATCTATAGATATTATCATTTGCCA
This sequence comes from Phocoena phocoena, assembly GCF_963924675.1. Classification (NCBI taxonomy): domain Eukaryota; kingdom Metazoa; phylum Chordata; class Mammalia; order Artiodactyla; family Phocoenidae; genus Phocoena; species Phocoena phocoena. The sequence goes on along the minus strand of NC_089240.1, from coordinate 82,239,388 downwards.
AAGTTCCTTTATAATTTGTCCATGAAATGTGTATATCAAGACACACAAGAGTTTGTAATACTGCAAATGTTAAGTCACATCTGACTGGAGCTGAGAGGGACGAAGCAAAACAATCAGCCCATTAGGTATTTGTGAGGCTTTTAGGCTTGACACTTTCAAAGGAATAAAGGAAAACTAGCTTAATTATTCTGCTAAGTGCAAAGCTAAAGGAACTTTCCTAAAGTGTTTTTCAAACTTGAGCAGAACTCATCTGGCCTTTTGCTGATACGTATGCCTATTTATAAATGAGTGATTTCAACATGTGAGTCATAACATATACATGAGAAATATTCTTTCAGTTTTGGAGTGGCTTTTCATTAAAGGTATCTGAGCTGGACACCTGTGAAGATTCATAATCCATTATTTATATTGTGCATTTCTATAGTGCCTGTTGCCATAGTAACCAACTCAGACCGAGATGTGAGACAATAAACAAATAAGCTTGGAAAGACTACTATAGTAGAAGATACCTTGAATCATGATTATTGTCCTATGATGAATGGGACAGTTGATGATGTTCTATTGAAACAAATGATGAATCAAGATTCTATAGGCCCATGGAGCAACATATCGTTAGGAAAGATTGCTGAGCTGCATATGAAAAAACTTGGGTTCAATGACAAGCTCCATCATTGACTAGTTGTGCAAATTTGCCAGATTATTTAAACTGAGATTTAGTTCCCATACTTAAAAACCTGAAATAATAATATCTGCTGCACACCTAGTGTTCTTATGAAAAGCAAATAAAAGGGCTCTGCTTGTATGGCGGGGCAAATGTGAGGTAGTATTATAAAATACACTTACCTGTATTACCGTGCTTCATTTTAAGAACACGTGCATTAAATGAGACCAAAAATAGGCCTAAATTTCCAAAATTGATACATTATGACCTGATTAGCACTCTTTAACATGAAATGATTATTCTCTTAAGGTAAACAACAAGTCTTCTTGTAGAGTTAACTTAGTTTTATGGAAATTTCTATTTAAGTGATGACTTCCCCATTTATATCTGGAGATACTGTCAGGACTTTTCAGTAAAACAAATAATTTTCTACAACTATTGGTTACAACAAATAATTTCTGAGATCCCTTACTATTCTTGGTGGTGGTGGTAGAGATAGCTAAACTATATAAGCAAATAGGCCAACTCATCTGTGAAGGGACTTGAAATGTCAGCCTTACTTCTATTGCTCATGTATAAACCATATACAATCTTTTAAATCAATTGATGCAGAGTTAACATTTGGGACTCCCTTCTTGGCAGCGTAATGTAGTTGAAAATGTACAGTACTGGGGGTCAAATCCAAGTCCTTTCACATACTGTGTGGTCTTGGGTGAGTCATTTAATATCTTTGTAAGAGAAACTCATCTCTAAAATGGAAATAAGAACATTGCCTTTACAGAGCTCTATGAGGCAAAGCAACAATGTGTACAAAGCAACTGGCATGCAATAAATGATAGTTGTTATAACTAATCTTGATCTAGTTTCTATTAACATAGCCTTTATTTTCAGTGAACTTAAATTTGATTTTAAATTTATTCTGGACACAGAAGCTAACTTTGATCTTATTTCAAAACTGAAACAAAAATCCAGATTAATAATGATTAAGGATATTACCAGCCAAAATATTCAGAGCTTTTTGACCATGTGTACAGCTCAGATTTGGAGCATTAAATCACATTTCTATATATTCATCTGCAGCACGATTCACATTATAGAAGGCGTATGTTCCCCAAAGTAGATTTTTGGAACTGATTTTGACACGTGCAATTTAGGAAACTGCTACGGAGCCATTTTCTGCTATGTGGCTGGGCAAGAATGTCTTGCAGACTGAAGGGGAAAGTTATTACCTTCAAAATAAAATGGTGGTTACAACCACTCATTTATAAGGATGCCAACTCCACTGTGAAGACTTCCAGGAAGGACGAATCTGTTTCCTCCCCCTTCCCATGTGCTATGTTTGCATTTCTATCATAGAACTCAGCAAATTATGTTATGTATTGTACTCAGTTGTAAACATGATATTTTAATTTGCAGGACTATGATAGATCACTCCCATTTCCCACACTTCCATCTACAGGAGGAAAGGGAGAGTTCAGAAACTTTAGAGAATCTAGACAAGACCCCTCTTCTCTGGTCTCTACATCATCCTTGTCACTCTGAAGGCGGTGAGATGCAGGAGCAGACCTCGGCTTATTTATGGAAAGATAGAGAGATAGAGATCTCTCCCTCTCTGGCAATGCTCACAGTTTTGCCACTCTGATTTTTGCCTTGAGATCACCCAGATTAATCTCATTATGCCTTCATCTCTGTTTATGCCACATGAAGCCCAGGACTCCCATGTTATACTTTAACACCCAACTATAATCTTATAAGATGCTAAGAGCTGTAATTAAACATCCTTCCCCAAAACTTTCTATCACTCCATATCCATCTTCCTTTTATATATATATATATATTTTTTTTTAATTGGAGTATAATTGCTTTACAATATTGTGTTAGTTTCTGCTGTACAGTGAAGTGAATCAGCTATATGCATACTTGTATCCCCTCCCTCTTGGACCTCCCTAAACCCCCATCCCACCCATCCAGGTCTTCACAGAGCACCGAGCTGAGCTCCCTGTGCTATACAGCAGATTCCCACTAGCTATCTATTTTACACATGGTAGTGTATTTATGTCAAAACTAATCTCCCAATTCATCCCACCCTCCCCTTCCCTCACCCATGTCCACACATCCATTCTCTATGTCTGTCTTTCTATTTCTGCCCAGTAATAGATTAATCTGTACCATTTTTCCAGATTCAACATATATGCATTAATATATGATATTAGTTTTTCTCTTTCTGACTTACTTCACTGTGTATGACAGACTCTAGGTCCATCCACATCTCTACAAATGACCCAATTTCATTTCTTTTAATGGATGAGTAATATTTCATTATATATATGTACCACATCTTCATTATCCATTCATCTGTCGATGGACTTTTAGGTTGTTTCCATGTCCTGTCGATTGTAAATACTGCTGCAATGAAAATTGAGGTACATGACTCTTTTTGAATTATGGTTTTCTCAGGGTATATGCCCAGTAGTGGGATTGCTGGGTCATATGGAAGTTCTATTTTTAGTTTTTTCAGGAACCTCCATATTGTTCTCCAGAGTGGCTGTATCAATTTTCATTACCACCAACCATGTAAGAGGGTTCCCTTTTCTCCGCACCCACTCCAGCATTTACTGTTTGTAGATTTTCTGATGATGGCCTTTCTGACTGGTGTGAGGTGATACCTCATTGTAGTTTTGATTTGCATTTCTCTAATAATTAGTGCTGTTAAGCATCATTTCATGTTCCTCTTGGCCATCTATATGTCTTCTTTGCTGAAATGTCTACTTACATGTTCTGCCCATTTTTTTATTGGGTTGTTTGCTTTTTTGATATTGAGCTGCATTAGCTGTTTGTATATTTTGGAGATTAATCATTTGTCCAGTTCTTCATCTACAAATATTTTCTCCCATTCTGTGAGATGTCTTTTAATATTATTTATGGATTCTTTGGCTGTGCAAAATCTTTTAAGTTTAATTAGGTCCCATTCTCTTATTAATTTTTTTTTTATTTTCAATACTCTAGGAGGTAGGTTGTAAAAGATCTTGCTGAGATTTATGTCAAAGAGGGTTCTTCCTATGCTTTCTTCTAAAGAGTTTTATAGTCTCCGGCCTTACACTTAGGTCTTTAATCCATTTTGAGTTTATTTATTTATTTATTTATTTATTTAATATCTTTATTGGGGTATAATTGCTTTACAATAGTGTGTTAGTTTCTGATTTATAACAAAGTGAATCAGCTATACATATACATGTGCTCCCATGTGTCTTCCCTCTTGCATCTCCCTCCCTCCCACTCTCCCCCTCCCACCCCTCCAGGCTGTCCCAAAGCCCCGAGCTAATAACCCTGTGCCTTGCGGCTGCTTCCCCCTAGCTATCTACCTTACTACGTTTGTTAGTGTGTATATGTCCATGACTCTTTCTCGCCCTGTCAAAACTCACCCTTCCCCCTCCCCATATCCTCAAGTCCGTTCTCCAGTAGGTCTGCGCCTCTATTCCTGTCTTATCCCTAGGTTCTTCATGACATTTTTTCCCCTTAAATTCCATATATATGTGTTAGCATACGGTATTTGTCTTTGTCTTTCTGACTTACTTCACTCTGTATGACAGACTCTAGGTCTATCCATCTCATTACAAATAACTCAATTTCATTTCTTTTTAAGGCTGAGTAATATTCCATTGTGTATATGTGCCACATCTTCTTTATCCATTCGTCCGATGATGGGCGCTTAGGTTCTTTCCATCTCCAGGCTATTGTAAATAGAGCTGCAATGAACATTTTGGTACATGACTCGTTTTGAATTTTGGTTTTCTCAGGGTATATGCCCAGTAGTGGGATTGCTGGGTCATATGGTAGTTCTATTTGTAGTTTTTTAAGGAACCTCCATACTGTTCTCCATAGTGGCTGAACCAATTCACATTCCCACCAGCAGTGCAAGAGTGTTCCCTTTTCTCCACACCCTCTCCAGCATTTATTGTTTCTAGATTTTTTGATGATGGCCATTCTGACTGGTGTGAGATGATATCTCATTGTAGTTTTGATTTGCATTTCTCTAATGATTAATGATTTTGAGCATTCTTTCATGTGTTTGTTGGCATTCTGTATATCTTCTTTGGAGAAATGTCTGTTTAGGTCTTCTGCCCATTTTTTGATGGGGTGGTTTGTTTTTTTGTTATTGAGCTGCATGAGCTGCTTGTAAATTTTGGAGATTAATCCTTTGTCAGTTGCTTCATTTGCAAATGTTTTCTCCCATTCTGAGGGTTGTCTTTTGGTCTTGATTATGGTTTCCTTTGCTGTGCAAAAGCTTTGAAGTTTCATTAGGTCCCATTTGTTTATTTTTGTTTTTATTTCCATTACTCTAGGAGGTGGGTCAGAAAGGATCTTGCTGTGATTTATGTCATAGAGTGTTCTTCCTATGTTTTCCTCTAACAGTTTGATAGTTTCTGGCCTTACATTTAGGTCTTTAATCCATTTTGAGCTTATTTTTGTGTATGGTGTTAGGGAGTGATCTAATCTCATACTTTTACATGTACCTGTCCAGTTTTCCCAGCACCATTTATTGAAGAGGCTGTCCTTTCTCCACTGTACATTCCTGCCTCCTTTATCAAAGATAAGGTGTCCATATGTGCGTGGGTTTATCTCTGGGCTTTCTATCCTGTTCCACTGATCTATCTTTCTGTTTTTGTGCCAGTACCATACTGTCTTGATTACTGTTGCTTTGTAGTATAGTCTGAAGTCAGGGAGCCTGATTCCTCCAGCTCCTTTTTTCGTTCTAAAGATTGCTTTGGCTATTCGGGGTCTTTTGTGTTTCCATACAAATTGCAAAATTTTTTGTTCTAGTTCTGTGAAAAATGCCAGTGGTAGTTTGATAGGGATTGCATTGAATCTGTAGATTGCTTTGGGTAGTAGAGTCATTTTCACAATGTTGATTCTTCCCATCCAAGAACATGGTATATCTCTCCATCTATTTGTATCATCTTTAATTTCTTTCATCAGTCTCTTATAATTTTCTGCATACAGGTCTTTCGTATCCTTAGGTAGGTTTATTCCTAGATATTTTATTCTTTTTGTTGCAATGGTAAATAGGAGTGTTTTCTTGATTTCACTTTCAGATTTTTCATCATTAGTATATAGGAATGCCAGAGATTTCTGTGCATTAATTTTGTATCCTGCTACTTTACCAAATTCATTGATTAGCTCTAGTAGTTTTCTGGTAGCATCTTTAGGATTCTCTATGTATAGTATCATGTCATCTGCAAACAGTGACAGCTTTACTTCTTCTTTTCTGATGTGGATTCCTTTTATTTCCTTTTCTTCTCTGATTGCTGTGGCTAAAACTTCCAAAACTATGTTGAATAAGAGTGGTGAGAGTGGGCAACCTTGTCTTGTTCCTGATCTTAGTGGAAATGCTTTCAGTTTTTCACCATTGAGGATGATGTTTGCTGTGGGCTTGTCATATATGGCCTTTATTATGTTGAGGAAAGTTCCCTCTATGCCTACTTTCTGGAGGGTTTTTATCATAAATGGGTGTTGAATTTTGTCAAAAGCTTTCTCTGCATCTATTGAGATGATCATATGGTTTTTCTCCTTCAATTTGTTAATATGGTTTATCACATTGATAGATTTGCGTATATTGAAGAATCCTTGCATTCCTGGAATAAACCCCACTTGATCATGGTGTATGATCCTTTTAATGTGCTGTTGGATTCTGTTTGCTAGTATTTTGTTGAGGATTTTTGCATCTATGTTCATCAGTGATATTGGCCTGTAGTTTTCTTTCTTTGTGACATCCTTGTCTGGTTTTGGTATCAAGGGGATGGTGGCCTCGTAGAAGGAATTTGGGAGTGTTCCTCCCTCTGCTATATTTTGGAAGAGTTCAAGAAGGATAGGTGTTAGCTCTTCTCTAAACGTTTGATAGAATTCACCTGTGAAGCCATCTGGTCCTGGGCTTTTGTTTTTTGGAAGATTTTTAATCACAGTTTCAATTTCAGTGCTTGTGATTGGTCTGTTCATATTTTCTATTTCTTCCTGATTCAGTCTTGGCAGGTTGTGCATTTCTAAGAATTTGTCCATTTCTTCCAGATTGTCCATTTTATTGGCATAGAGTTGCTTGTAGTAATCTCTCATGATTTTTTTTATTTCTGCAGTGTCAGTTGTTACTTCTCCTTTTTCATTTCTAATTCTATTGATTTGAGTCTTCTCCCTTTTTTTCTTGATGAGTCTGGCTAGTGGTTTATCTATTTTGTTTATCTTCTCAAAGAACCAGCTTTTAGTTTTATTGATCTTTGCTATCGTTTCCTTCATTTCTTTTTCATTTATTTGTGATCTGATTTTTATGATTTCTTTCCTTCTGCTAGCTTTGGGGCTTTTTTGTTCTTCTTTCTCTAATTGCTTGAGGTGCAAGGTTAGGTTGTTTATTCGAGATGTTTCCTGCTTCTTAAGGTGGGCTTGTATTGCTATAAACTTCCCCCTTAGAACTGCTTTTGCTGCATCCCATAGGTTTTGGGTCGTTGTGTCTCCATTGTCGTTTGTTTCTAGGTATTTTTTTATTTCCTCTTTGATTTCTTCAGTGATCACTTCATTATTAAGTAGTGTATTGTTTAGCCTCCATGTGTTTGTATATTTTACAGATCTTTTCCTGTAATTGATATCTAGTCTCATGGCGTTGTGGTCAGAAAAGATACTTGATACAATTTCAATTTTCTTAAATTTACCAAGGCTTGATTTGTGACCCAAGATATGATCTACCCTGGAGAATGTTCCATGAGCACTTGAGAAAAATGTGTATTCTGTTGTTTTTGGATGGAGTGTCCTATAAATATCAATTAAGTCCATCTTGTTTAATGTATCATTTAAAGCTTGTGTTTCCTTATTTATTTTCATTTTGGATGATCTGTCCATGGGTGAAAGTGGGGTGTTAAAGTCCCCTACTATGAATGTGTTACTGTCGATCTCCCCTTTTATGGTTGTTAGTATTTGCCTTATGTATTGAGGTGCTCCTATGTTGGGTGCATAAATATTTACAATTGTTATATCTTCTTCTTGGATCGATCCCTTGATCATTATGTAGTGTCCTTCTTTGTCCCTTTTAATAGTCCTTATTTTAAAGTCTATTTTGTCTGATATGAGAATTGCTACTCCAGCTTTCTTTTGGTTTCCATTTGCATGGAATATCTTTTTCCATCCCCTTACTTTCAGCCTGTATGTGTCTCTAGGTCTGAGGTGGGTCTCTTGTAGACAGCATATATAAGGGTCTTGTTTTTGTATCCATTCAGCCAATCTGTGTCTTTTGGTGGGAGCATTTAGTCCATTTACATTTAAGGTAATTATCGATATGTATGCTCCTATTGCCATTTTCTATATTGTTTTGGGTTCGTTATTATAGGTTGTTTTCTTCTTTTGCATTTCTTATCTAGAGAAGTTCCTTTAGCATTTGTTGTAAAGCTGGTTTGGTGGTGCTGAACTCTCTCAGCTTTTGCTTGTCTGTAAAGGTTTTAATTTCTCCATCAAATCTGAATGAGATCCTTGCTGGGTAGAGTAGTCTTGGTTGCAGGTTTTTCTCCTTCATCACTTTCAGTATGTCCTGCCACTCCCTTCTGGCTTGTAGGGTTTCTGCTGAGAGATCAGCTGTTAACCTTATGGGGATTCCCTTGTGTGTTATTTGTTGTTTTTCCCTTGCTGCTTTTAATATGCTTTCTTTGTATTTAATTTTTGATAGCTTGATTAATATGTGTCTTGGCGTATTTCTCCTTGTATTTATCCTGTATGGGACTCTCTGTGCTTCCTGTACTTGATTAACTATTTCCTTTCCCATATTAGGGAAGTTTTCAACTATAATCTCTTCAAATATTTTCTCAGTCCCTTTCTTTTTTTCTTCTTCTTCTGGAACCCCTATAATTCGAATGTTGGTGCATTTAATGTTGTCCCAGAGCTCTCTGAGACTGTCCTCAGTTCTTTTCATTCTTTTTTCTTTATTCTGCTCTGCAGTAGTTATTTCCACTACTTTATCTTCCAGGTCACTTATCCGTTCTTCTGCCTCAGTTATTCTGCTATTGATCCTATCTAGAGTACTTTTAATTTCATTTATTGCATTGTTCATCGTTGCTTGTTTCATCTTTAGTTCTTGTAGGTCCTTGTTAACTGTTTCTTGCATTTTGTCCATTCTACTTCCAAGATTTCGGATCATCCTTACTATCATCATTCTGAATTCTTTTTCAGGTAGATTGCCTATTTCCTCTTCATTTGTTAGGTCTGGTGGGTTTTTATCTTGCTCCTTCATCTGCTGTGTTTTTCTGTCTTCTCATTTTGCTTATCTTACTGTGTTTGGGGTCTCCTTTTTGCAGGCTGCACGTTCATAGTTCCCGTTGTTTTTGATGTCTGTCTCCAGTGGCTAAGGTTGTTTCAGCGGGTTGTGTAGGCTTCCTGGTGGAGGGCACTAGTGCCTGTGTTGTGCTGGATGAGGCTGGATCTTGTCTCTCTAGTGGGCAGGTTCACGTCTGGTGGTGTGTTTTGGGGTGTCTGTGGCCTTGTTATGATTTTCGGCAGCCTCTCTGCTAATGGGTGGGGTTGTGTTCCTGTTTTGCTAGTTGTTTGGCATAGGTTGTCCAGCACTGTGGCTTGCTGGTCGTTGAGTGAAGCTGGGTGCTGGTGTTAAGATGGAGGTCTCTGGGAGATTTCCACCATTTAATATTATGTGGAGCTGGGAGGTCTCTTGTTGATCAGTGTCCTGAAGTTGGCTCTCCTACCTCAGAGGCAGAGCCCTGCCTCCTGGGCTGGAGCACCAAGAGCCTTTCATCCACACGGCTCAGAATAAAAGGGAGGAAAAGTAGAGAGAATTATTAGAAGTATGAGGAAAGAAAGAAGGAAAGGAGGAAAGGAAGGAAGGAAGAAAGAAGCAAAGAAGCAAAGAAAGGAGGGAGGGAGGGAAGAAGGAAGGAAGGAAGGAGGGAAAGAAGGAGAAAATGTAGAGAGAATTAGTAGAAGTATGAGGAAAGAAAGAGGGAAAGGAGGAAAGGAAGGAAGGAAGAAAGAAGCAAAGAAGGAAAGAAAGGAGGGAGGGAGGGAGGGAGGAAGGAAGGAAAGAAGGAGGGAAAGAAGGAGAAAATGTAGAGAGAATTAGTAGAAGTTTGAGGAAAGAGAGAAGGAAAGGAGGAAAGGAAGGAAGGAAGAAAGAAGCAAAGAAGGAAAGAAAGAAGGGAGGGAGGGAGGAAGGAAGGAAGGTATGAGGGAAAGAAGGAGAAAATGTAGAGAGAATTAGTAGAAGTATGAGGAAAGAGAGAAGGAAAGGAGGAAAGGAAGGAAGGAAGAAAGAAGCAAAGAAGGAAAGAAAGGGAGGGAGGGAGGAAGGAAGGAATGAAGGAGGGAAAGAAGGAGAAAATGTAGAGAGAATTAGTAGAAGTTTGAGGAAAGAAAGAAGGAAAGGAGGACAGGAGGAAAGGAAGGAAGGAAGAAAGAAGCAAAGAAGGAAAGAAAGGAGGGAGGGAGGGAGGGAGGAAGGGAGGAAGGAAGGAGGGAAAGAAGGAAAAAAGACAGAAAGAAAGAAGATACAGTAAAAATAAAATAAAGTATAATATAGTTATTGTACTAAAAAATATTTAGAAAGAAAAAAAAAAAAAAAAAAAAAGAACAGATAGAACCCTAGGACAAATGTTGGAAACAAAGCTATACAGAGAAAATCTTACACAGAAGCATACACATACGTGTTCACAAAGAGAGGCAAAGGGTGAAAAATCATAAATCCTGCTCCCAGAGACCACCTCCTCAACCTGGGGCGATTCGCTGTCTAAAGGAGGGAAGGAAGGAAGGAAAGAAAGAAAGAAAGAACAAAGGTAAAGTACAATAAAGTTATTACAATTAAAATTAATTATTAAGAAAAAAAAAATTTTTTTTTTTTAAAAAACCATGGACGGATAGAGCCCTAGGACAAATGTTGGAAGCAAAGCTATACAGAGAAAATCTTACACAGAAGCATACACATACACGTTCACAAAGAGAGGCAAAGGGGGAAAAATCATAAATCCTGCTCCCAGAGACCACCTCCTCAATTTGGGGTGATTTGTTGTCTAAAGGAGGGAAGGAAGGAAGGAAAGAAAGCAAGAAAGAATGAAGGTAAAGTACAATAAAGTTATTACAATTAAAATTAATTATTAAGAAAAAAAATTTTTTTTAAAAAAAACCATGGACGGATAGAGCCCTAGGACAACTGTTGGAAGCAAAGCTATACAGAGAAAATCTTACACAGAAGCATACACATACACGTTCACAAAGAGAGGCAAAGGGGGAAAAATCATAAATCCTGCTCCCAGAGACCACCCCCTCAACCTGGGGTGATTCGCTTCTAAAGGAGGGAAGGAGGGAAGGAAAGAAAGAAAGAAAGAACGAAGGTAAAGTTCAATAAAGTTATTACAATTAAAATTAATTATTAAAAAAAATTTTTTTTTTTTTTAAAAAAAAAAAAAACCATGGACGGATAGAGCCCTAGGACAAATGGTGGAAGCAAGAGTATACAGACAAGATATCACACAGAAGCATACACGCACACATTCACAAAAAGAGGAAAAGGGAAAAAAATCACAGATCTCGCTCCTAAATTCCCCCTCTTCAATTTGGGATCACTCCCTGTCTATTCAGGTATTCCACAATGCAGGGCACATCAAGTTGATTGTGGAGCTTCAATCCGCCGCCTCCGCGGCTGCCGGGAGAGACCTCCCCCTCTCCTCCCTGCTCTCACAGCTCACAGGAGCTCAGCTTTGTACCCGGCCCTGCCCCTGCGCGCAGATCGCTGGAGGGCGTCTGTTTTTTTGCTCAGACAGGACGGGGTTAAAGGAGCCGCTGATTCGGGAGCTCCGGCTCACTCAGGCCGGGGGTTGGGGGATGGGGGAAGGCGGGGCACTGCGTGCGGGGCGGGCCTGCGGCGGCAGAGGCGGCGTGACGCTGCGGCAGAGGCCGGCGTGACGCTGCACCAGCCTGAGACCCGCCGTGCGTACTCCCGGGGAAGTTGTCCCTGGATCCCGGGAACCTGGCAGTGGCGGCCTGCACAGACTCCGCGGAAGAGGGGCGCGGAGAGTGACCTGTGCTCGCACACAGCCCCCCTGGTGGCGGCAGCAGCAGCCCCAGCGTCTCCCGCCCGTCTCTGGGCTCCGCGGTTTCAGCCGCGGCTCGCGCCCATCTCGGGGGCTCGCGCCCTCAGCCGCGGCTCGCACCCGTCTCTGGGGTTTGCGCTTTTAGCCGCGGCTCGTGCCCGTCTCTGGAGTTCCTTTAAGCAGCGCTCTTAAACCCCTCTCCTCGCGCACCAGGAAACAAAGAGGGAAGAAAAAGTCTCTTGCCTCTTCGGCCGGTGCAGGCTTTTCCCCGAACTCCCTCCCGGCTAGTCGTGGCGCACCAACCCCTTCAGGCTATGCTCAAGCCGCCAACTCCAGTCCTCTCCCTGCGCTCCGTCCAAAACCGAAACCCGAGCCTCAGCTCGCAGCCCCGCCCGCCCCGGCGGGTGAGCAGACAAGCCTCTCAGGTTGGTGAGTGCCGGTCGGCACCGATCGTCTGTGCAGTAATCTCCCTGCTTTGCCCTCCGCACCCGTCGCTGTGCACCACTCCGCGGTCCCGAAGCTCCCCCCTCCGCCTCCCGCAGTCTCCGCCCGCGGAGGGGCTTCCTAGTGTGTGGAAACGTTTCCTCCTTCACAGCTCCCTCCCACTGGTGCAGGTGCCGTCCTTATTCTTTTGTCTCTGTTTTTTCTTTTTTCTTTTGCCCTACCCAGGTACGTGGGGAGTTTCTTGCCTTTTGGGAGCTCTGAGGTCTTCTGCCAGCCTTCAGTAGGTGTTCTGTAGGAGTTGTTCCACGTGTAGATGTATTTCTGGTGTATCCGTGAGGAGGAAGGCGATCTCCACGTCTTACTCTTCCGCCATCTTCCCGCCGACTCTCTTGAGTTTATTTTTGTGTATGGTGTTAGAAAGTGTTCTAATGTCATTATTTCACATGTAGCTGTCCAGTTTTCCCAGCACCACTTATTGAAGAGACTGTCTTTTCTCCATTGTATATCCTTGCCTCCTTTGCCATAGATTAGTTGACCATAGGTGCATGGGTTTATCTCTGGGCTTTCTATCCTGTTCCATTGATCTACATTTCTGTTTTTGTGCCAGTACCATATTGTCTTGATTACTGTAGCTTTGTAGTATAGTCTGAAGTCAGGGACCCTGATTCCTCCAGCTCCATTTTGCTTTCTCAAGATTGCTTTGGCTATTCGAGATCTTTTGTGTTTCCATACAAATTGTATAATTTTTGTTCTAATTCTGAGAAAAATGTCACTGGGAATTTGACAGGGATTGCATTGAACCTGTAAATTGCTTTGGGTTGTATAGTCATTTTCACAATGTTGATTCTTCCAATCCAAGAACATGGTATATCTCTCCATCTGTTTGTATCATCTTTAATTTCTTTCATCAGTGTTTTATAGTTTTCTGAGTACAGGTCTTTTGCCTCCTTAGGTAGGTTTATTCCTAGGTATTTTATTATTTTTCTTGTGACAGTAAATGGGATTGTTTCCTTAATTTCTCTTTCTGATCTTTCATTGTTAGCATATAGGAATGCAAGAGATTTCTGTGCATTAATTTTATATCCTGCAACCTTACCAAATTCATTGATTAGTTCTAATAGTTTTTAGGTGGCATCTTTAGGATTTTCTATGTACAGTATCATGTCATCTGTGAACAGTAACAATTTTACTTCTTACTTTACAATTTATATTCCTTTCATTTCTTTCTCTTCTCTGATTGCCATGGCTAGGACTTCCAAAACTATGCTAAATAATGGTGGTGAGAATGGACATCCTTGTCTTGTTCCTGATATTAGAGGAAATGCTTTCAGTTTTTCACCATTGAGAATGATGTTTGCTGTGGGTTCACAGTATATGGCCTTTATTATGTTGGAGTAGGTTCCCTCTATGCCCACTTTCTGGAGAGTTCTTATCATAAATGGGTGTTGAATTTTGTTGAAACTTTTTTCTGCATCTATTGAGATGATCATATGGGTTTTATTCTTTAATTTGTTAATATGGCATATCACACTGATTGTTTTGTGTATATTGAAGAATACTTGCATCCCTGTGATAAATCCCATTTGATCATGGTGATTGATCCTTTTAATGTATTGTTGCATTCTGTTTGCTAGTATTTTGTTGAGGAGTTTTGCGCCTATGTTTATCAGTGCTATTGGTCTGTAATTTTCTTTTTTTGTGACATCTTTATCTGGTTTTGGTATCAGGGTGATGGTGGCCTCATAGAATGAGTTTGGCAGTGTTCTTCCCTCTGCAATTTTTTGAAGGAGTTTAAGAGGGATAGGTGTTAACTCTTCTCTAAACGTTTGATAGAATTCGTCTGTGAAGGCATCTTGTCCTGGGCTTTTGTTTGTTGGAAGATTTTTAATTACAGTTTCAATTTCATTACTTGCAATTGGTCTCTTTATATTTTCTAGTTCTTCCTGGTTCTGTCTTGGAAAGTTGTACCTTTCCAACAATTTGTCCATTTCTTCTAGGTTGTCCATTTTATTAGCATATAGTTGCTTTTATTAGTCTCTTATGATTCTTTGTATTTCCACAGCATCAGTTGTAGTTCCTCCTTTTTCATTTCTAATTTTATTGATTTGAGTCCTCTCCATTTTTTTCTTGATGAGTCTGGCCAAAGGCTCATCAATTTTGTTTACATTCTCAAAGAACCAGCTTTTAGGTTTATTGATCTTTGCTATCGTTTCTTCATTTCTATTTCATTTATTTCTGCTCTGATCTTTATGATTTCTTTCTTTCTGCTAACTTTGGGTTTTCCTTGTTTTTCTTTTTCTCATTGCTTTGGATGTAAGATTAGATTGTTTTAGGTTTTTCTTGTTTCATGAGGTGAGCTTGAATTGCTATAAAATTGCCTCTTAGAACAGCTCCTGTTGCGTCCCATAAGCTTTGGACCGTCATGTTTTCATTTTCACTTGTTTCTAGGTAATTTTTATTTCTTCTTTGATTTCTTCAGTGATCTCTTGGCTATTTAGCAGTGCACAGTTTAGCCTCCATGTGTTTGTGTTTTTTACAGTTTTTTTCCCTGTAATTGATTTCTAATCTCATAGCATTGTGGTCAGAACAGATGCTTGATACGACTTCAATTTTCTTAAATTTCCAAGGCTTGATTTGTGACCCAGGATGTCATCCATTCTGGAGAACTTTCCCTGTGCACTTGAGAAAATAGTGTATTCTTCCACTTTCGGGTGGAATGTCCTATTAATATCAATAAAGTCTATCTGGTCTATTGTGTCATTTAAAGCTTGTGTTTCCTTATTTTTTTCTGTCTTTATGATCTGTCTGTTGGTGTAAGTAGGGTGTTAAAGTCCCCCACCATTATTGTGTTATTGTCGATTTCCCCCTCCATGGCTGTTAACATTTGCCTTATGTATTGAGGTGCCCCTATGTTGGGTGCATAAATATTTATAATTTATAAATTATATATGTATATATAAAACATATATATGTATATTTATGTTTTCTTCTTGGACTGATCCCTTGACATTATGTAGTGTCTTTCCTTATCTCTTGTAGCAGTCTTTATTTTAAAGTCTATTTTATCTTATATGAGTACTGCTACTCCAGCTTTCTTGTGATTTCCATTTGCATGGAATATCTTTTTCCATCCCCTCACTTTCAGTGTGTAGATGTCACCAGGTATGAAGTGGGTCTCCTGGAGACAGCATATATATGGTTCTTATTTTTGTATCCATTCAGCCAGTCTGTGTCTCCTGGTTGGAGCAATCAATCCATTTACATTTAAGGTGATTATCGATATGTATGCTCCTATTACCATTCTCTCAATTGATTTTGGTTTGCCTTTGTGGCTCTTTTTCTTCTCTTTGTTTCCTGCTTGGAGAAGTTCCTTTAGCATTTGTCATAACACTGGTTTGGTGGTGCTGAAGACTTGTAACTTTTGTTTGTCTGTAAAGCTTTTGATTTCTCCATCAAATCTGAATGAGATCCTTGCTGGGTAGAGTAATCTTGGTTGTAGGTTTTTCACTTTCATCACTTTAAATATATCCTGCCACTCCCTTCTAGCATGCAGAGTTTCTGCTGAAAAATCAGCTGATAATGTTATGGGGATTCCCTTGTATGTTATTTGTTGCTTTTCCCTTGTTGCTTTTAATATTTTTTCTTTGAATTTAATTTTTGTTAGTTTGATTAATATGTGTCTTGGTGTGTTCCTCCTAGGGTTTATCCTGTGTGGGACTCCCTGAACTTCCTGGATTTGGGTGGCTATTTCCTTTCCCATGTTAGGGAGGTTTTAGACTATAATCTCTTCAAATATTTTCTCAGATCCTTTCTCTTTCTCTTCTTCTTCTGGGACCCCTATAATTCGAATGTTGGTGCATTTATTGTTGTCCCAGAAGTCTCTAATACTGTCTTTGATTCTTTTCATTCTTTTTTCTTTATTCTGCTCCTCAGAAGTTATTTCCACCATTCTATCATCCAGCTCACTTATTCACTCTTGTGTCAGTTATTCTGCTACTGATTCCTTCTAGTGTGTTTTTCATTTCAGTTATTGTGTTGTTCTTCACTGTTTGTTTGTCCTTTAGTTCTTCTAGGTCTTTGTTAAACATTTTTGCATTTTCTTGATCTGTGCCTCCATTCTATTTCTGAGATTTTGTATCATCTTTACTATCATTACTCTGAAGACTTTTTCAGGTAGGTTGTCTATTTCCTCTTCGTTTATTTGGACTTGTAGGTTTTTACCTTGCTCTTTCATCTATGACATAAATTTTTGTTGTCCTTTTTTTTTTTGATGGGTGGCACTGTATTCCTATCTTACTGGTTATTTGGCCTGAGACATCCTGCACTGGAATTTGCAGGCAGTTGGGTAGAGCTGGGTCTTGGTGCTGAGATGAGGACCCTCCAGGAGGCCTCCCTCTGATTAATATTCCCTGGGGTCTGAGGCTCTCTGTTAGTCCAATGGTTTGGACTTGGCACTCCCACCACAGGAACTCAGGCCCAACCCCCGGCTTGGGAACCAAGATCCCACAAGCCACACAGCATGGCAAAAAAAAAAAAAAAAAAAAATAGGAACAGTACAATAATAAAGAATAAAAAGTAAAATAAATTTGGAAATATAAAAAATGTATTAGGAAAAATAAAAGTATAATTGAAACAACTACAACAAGGTAAAACAGAACCACAAAAGAAAAAAGAAGGAAAAAATAAGAGAACAAACCAAAAGGAGTAGAACAATAGCAAAAGTATAAAGAATAAGATAAAATAAGAAAAATAAAAAAATTATTAGAAAAAATAAAAATATAAATGTATCTAAAACAAAATCACAACCTAGAAGAAGAAGAAAAAAAAAAATGAAAGGAAAAGGCCTTGGCTTTGGGCTGTGGTGCTTAGGTGGGGGTGGAACTTAGGTAGGTACAGGGTTTAGGGCAAGGGTGGGGTCTAGGTGGGGATGACCTTTAAGCATAGGGTGGGGCCTAAGCTCAGGACCTGCGCAGTGGGGAAAGGCAGCATGGCCTGAGAGGTGTCTCCAAGTATGGATTTACAGAGTTTGGAGGTAAGGCCCTGGGTGGGGGAATGTGGGTGGCTTTTAGGCCCAGCTCAGTCACAGTGGGACTCAGAGGGGGGTCTTGGATTGCCATATGTAGAGGTAGGGCTCTGGGTGGAGGTTTAGGGCCATGGCTTAGGCTCTGTGTGTCCACAAGGAGCCTCCAAGGGTGGAAGATTAGGCCCAGGAGCCCAAAAGTATCCCTGATACCCAAGTGGGCAGGGGAAGAACTTGCTGTGCTCCCTTCCATTCCTCTGCTTTCTCAAGGGTCTCCTCTGTCCCTGCTGATCCCTTAACCATGGGTGGTCCCATGGTTAAGGGATCAGCAGGTGTGGGAACTCCTCCCCTCCCTCAGCTGCCCCTCAGGTTTGTTGGTCCTGTCAATCTGGCCTTTACTTTTGCTACCCCTTCCCTCCCTCCCACTGTCTCAGGACCCACTCGGATGGAGGGGGCCTCAATGGGCCAAGCATCAGGCCTGGGACCACAGCAGGCTCCCCAGAGCCCAAGTAGGCAGGGAAAATGCTGGTCACACTTCCTTCTGATCCTCTGCCTTCCCAACGGTCTCCCCCTCCCCGTTTCCCTCTCTGCGCATGGGAACCCTTCTCCTCTCCCACCAACCCTCAGGGGTGCCAGTCCCATCTGCCTCCACTTCTCACCCCCCTTCACTCCTCCCCACATCCTACCTAGTTACTGGGGGTTCCTCCCATCCCCTTAGATGTTTGTGGTCCCCCCCAGTGCCTGGTAGGTGTCCTAGTTGTACAGAGACATGAACTCCGCATCCTCTTAGTTCGACATCTTGACTCCCCATCTTCATTTTTATTTTATTTTTCTACATAGAATTTATCAACATCTGGATATTTTCCTTATTTCTTTATCATCTGTATCTCTGTATCAGACTGTAAGCTTCCTCAGGGCAGGTATTTTTCAGTGTTTTATCTATGAATATTGTTTCTGATGCCCAGAATTGTGCCTGTCACATGGTAGGTGCTCAATACATTATTTGTTGAATGAATATTGAATCAACAGTACATTTCTTGATCTCAGAGTTTGCATCCTATTTGTAACTGTGTCTGTCTCACTGCATTGGATATTCGACGTTCAATAAATGTATATTGTATTAATTTAAGTTGAACATCTCTACTAACCTAAGTCTTTGGATTCTTCCAACTCTTCTGACATTACAAACTGGAGAAAAGAGACCAACTGGAATACTGAGGTTCATATAACCTAAGTGTAGAGTGTGAACACTAATTTAGAACTTCAAATAATTTTATAGTGAAGAATTGTGAGTAGAAGAAAATTTCAAAGTATATAGCATCTATTTCTACTATTTGTTTTTAGTCTATAAGAAAACTGACTTATACTAGAACTACTTCCTAACATTAATAAAAATACAGTACAATATATTTCTTGCCCATGAATAAATAGAGAATGATGAGAAATCTCTAGCAACAAGAACTTTCATACTTCACTATATGTTAGCAACAATCTGACATCTACTCATAGAGCCCAAGCTATGCAATTAATATGGTCCAAACAAATGTGTCCATGGCCCTGATTATCATTAAAAATGAAAATTTTCCTCACTGGGAAAGAGGAAAATATAGCTACAGGGAGAAACTACTATAAGTGCTATGGGGCAACCTAGTATGTAAAGGTTAAAAATAAATGACTGTTTTCTTTGGACAATCTTTCTAGGAACATCAAGGCCATTTGGAGCTGAAAGAAGTCATCAGCAAAAAGTTAAATAAAAATAAAATAAACTACAGATTAAAATGAGAAAATTGTAATATGTTGATAAAAGTATGAATATTTAAGTTTTGGTATGGGCCCTTCTGAATAAACTAGAAAAAGTCAGAGGTATTTACCCAAAGTACTTAAGATCTATAAATATATAGCACATTTTGGTGTCCATAGCACCCTTTTTTTGACTATGTTTTTAAGGAAAGATTTTCTGTTGTAATTTTTTGCTCTTTCCAACTTGACTTCCTTTTCTCTATTTTGTCAAGTTAATTTTTATGTCCAAAAAATTTTCAAGAAAAACATTATTGTACATGTTAGCAGTTCCTAGATTTATGTGCTTTTGGTGTCTATGAGCATTTAAAGATAAATTACAAAGCTAAAAAGGTAGAAATAACTTTAGAATGGTACTTAACATGATGGATTTGAAACTTTCTCAGATCTATAGAAAATTGCTCTTAGGTAGCAGTTGCACTGTTATAAGCTAAAATTAATACAAACCCCAGAACTCATGTGAGGGAGGAATAGTGCTCATTGGTCTCAGCCCAGAATTGGGTCTCTTCTCCTGGGGTTTAATCCCAGCACTGTGACTAGGAGTAAGTCATAACCATTTTAACCCCATGGTGCCTCAGTTTCCAAATTTGTTATAAGGAAAAAATACTGACCTACCTTGCTGAGCCTTAGAGATTTAAGGATGAAATATTACTGCTCTTGGAAAATATGAGCTGCAATAATGCTAATTATTATTATAAAAATAAATGCATGTTCATCATATGGTAATTTAGGCAGAATGAGTTTGGGGAAAGGAGACTCTCAGAGCTCTTTTGTGTCAGTTAAATGAGTCCTCTCCGTTTAGTTGGTTCCCTAATAGCAGTCGGCTGAACATAAGATTTGCAAACAGTACAGTGATGACAAGGTTAGGGGAGAGAAGATTAAAAGGAAAAGTCTCAGTTTTATGACTCATCTAGATTATGGTGCAACAGTCTAGCTCACTGCAACACCTTGATACCAAAGACCTGTATGTCCAGAATTCACAAACTATCAAGACAACCTGAAGAGAGTCAGTCCAATCAAATGAGTCAATCCTACGGCTGGTTAGTCATGTCGACATGGCCTATATCAGCGTCCCCCCAAAATCTAAGATACATACGAGGCTGAAGAACTTGTTACCACAATTAAAAAAAAATCCTTCTTGCATAACTTCTTACTAATTAACATTATTATGTCAATCTTTTAATTATACATTCAGTCTTTTCCACATGACAGTGACCGAAAATAGACAGAAGCAGCATATCAAACTGGCACTTGAGGATTTCATGGGTTATGCCTCACTTAACTTCCCTGCCTCAGCCAAATAAATATTTATCTCATTATCTTTCTTGTGTTGCATGGTAGATATACATAGCGTTTTTTAGACACTAGGATAGAGATAATACTGTTGTCTGGTAGGGTCATCAAACAGGCTGGTCTTGGAACAATAGAGAACTTAAAAGTGGGCAGCAGTTTCAAAGGGCATAGAGGGAAGCTGTCAGACCAATTTCAATGCGTGAGGGGGTGACTTAAAACATAGTAACCCAAGAATTTTCTCTTAATTAATGGGCAACAGAACAGAAAGAATTGAGGCAGGATTGTATTAAAGAGGCATGGGGGAAATTACAAGAAAATATTTGGTGGATAAACCCATTAGGCAGTAACATAAAGAGAAGACATTTGATTCACCTGTTTCAAGGGGCCATTTTGAAGTTATCTTTAAAAATTGTCTGATTGGAAGCATTTTTTAAAAAATCAATGGCTGAAATCACATGAGAATTGTCTTGCTTCCAGTTTTCTTCCTTGCTAGCTATCCTCTACTGGGTTGCCAGAATGTCCTTTTACCTAAAACACAAATTTATCATGTGACTCCCCAGCTTGAAATCCTTCAACGGCTCCTCTTTCCCTAAAACATAAAGTCCAAATTCCTTAACTGTGATTCCAAGGGACTCTAAAATCTAGCCCCTGCCTCATCACTCAGTAATTGTTGCTTTGAACTATATTTCATTCCCATGACCTTCATGATAAAGTCCAAAGTCCTCAGCATGAAATCAATGCCTACCTTCCAGCCTCCTAGACTACTGCTTTTCTATTGCAACAGGATTTTCATATTTTTATGCCTTTGCAAGTGTTATTTTCTCTGTGTCTAAAAAGCCCCATCACACCAGTCCATCCTACAGTATTCCATGTTAAAACATCACTTCCCTTGTGAAATTTTTCTAGCCATCTATTCCACTAATAATCCCTGCCCCTCCATCATCATCACCACAAAACTAGGAAAAGGTAGTCACTCTCTTCCTACTGCACCTAAACTAATTTGTATGGACATATATATCACCTTGCATAAATGTTAAGTGGTACATACTTACTTAATTGCCTGCTTCTCCCTCTGGATCAGTGTTCTCCAAACATTTTTGATAACACACAGCTATCAGTAACAAGTATTAATTATGTACCCCAGATATATGTATATTTATTGATATAAAAATTGTATATATGTACTGCTGTACCAACATTTTATGTACATATAAAATATAGAGATAGAAATAAAAAAGAATGAAATATGAATAGAAGTTCCAATAGTCTAATATATTATTTTGTACAGCCCTCACTGGAGTACCTGCACCTCTTTTTGAATTAGCTTCTAATAACAAGAATGATAATAAAATGTTTTGATGTATATATTACATTAATTCAACAAATGTTAATAAATGCCAAGTCTATGTCATATACTAATCTAAATGTCAGAGATACAGCAATGAGTAAGACAGATTCCTGTTCTTGAACTTAAATGCTGGAGGGAAGGGTGAAGAAGAAACAAGATAATTGCATAACTTGAGTGTAAACAACTTGAAGAGATGATGTGTGGTATAGTAAGAAATAACAGGTTTTAGAATTAGGAAGACATGGTTCAAATTCATGGTTGACTCTTTACAAGTTCCATGACTCTTTACAAGTTCCATGACCTTAGGCAAATAACTTGTTTATTTTGAATTTGTTTCCTGTAAAATGAGGATAAGTCCCTTCTCAATAACATGCTTTAAGGGTTTAGAAAGCTAATGGTTAAAGCTTCTGGCATAAATGCCTAATTAGTATAATACTTTTATACAGACTTTGCTGTTCCCAACAACTCCCCCTTCACTGCTAACACTTCCCTTCCAAAATGTGCGTTCCACCTGGGAGACCATTCCTCTGTTTAAGCTATGTGCATCTCAAGGTCAGAAAACATGCCATTTTGTGCCACTGTGCTTGGACCATAGTGAATATTCTTTAAATGCTTGTCAAATGAATGAATAATGAAATGTGTTTAATCAATCATTAATGGAAAACCAATCCAGCCATTTCCCCATCTACCCTCCTAAACATCGGTTGTAAGTCATGTTGATGTCCCTTAAAATTAGGCTGAAGTATTTTTAAAAAAGGAGATTTTAGGATTTTTGACTTGTGTCTTTCTAAAATAGGTATCGTCTCAAGAGTTGTTTTGTAGTGACCACTCCATAAACCAGATGCATCGTGAAACACCGAAGTTAAACACTTTCGCTTTCTGAACATTACTATTGACCTTTCCTTTATACACTGAATTCTCTGTCTTTCAGAAACACAGGTCTTCTTCAATAATCAAGTGATTGTTCATAGTTTAATGGATAATTGCCAGTGGGGCAGAGAGGGCCCAGTACATGGGTCATAGAGAATGTCTAATGTGTAAGTAGATATTCTGCTTCCCTTGTTCTCCTATTTCCTTTGCATTTCTCCCTTTTTCTTTCTTGTCATGTATTTTAGGTAGCATGTAACTGGATATCTTCAAAACTGAAGTGGTGAAAGTGTAAAACAATAGCAGAGACTTCCAAATACTTACCTAAATCAGAACCCTAATTAGTGGCCTAATAACAAAGAACCTGTTAGTTCCTACTTAGGGTGGGAGTTACTATTTCTCTGAGCACATGTGTAAAGTGGACTTTTGCTAATCCTCTTCAACTATCTCATTTCCTCAAAATAAATGCAAGTTAGTGCTTGCTAAAGAAGAACAGGTCAGAATTATCTATAACATTATGATTTTAAGGTATAACTGTCACAATATCAATCCATTTTCCATTTTAGATTTTGGAAACTTTAATGTTTCAATTAAACTTTTTATTTTGAGATAATAATGAATTTACATTCAGTTGTAAGAAATAATACTGAGGGATTCCATACCTTTTACTCACTTTCCTCCAATAGTATAGTTTTTTTTAATTGATAATATTCTTTACAACAAAATGTAGTTTAATAAAGTTTCAAAGGACATTACTACACTTGATAGCTTACTTTAGGTCATTATGAATGTTTAATAACAGTTTTGAAAGGGTATAGCATGAGAAGAATAAGAGCCCGATCATCTTCTGGTCTTCTCTCATTCATATACTCATGTTGTTCTGCTTCTTACCCCCTGATGATCTTTATGCCATTGCTTACGCTGCAGCCACTATCATGTTCATACCTCCTCACACCTCTTCCAAATACTGTGTCCTCTTCAGGGTCTAGACTAATTTTTTTCCACTGATTTAACAGAACTTATTAATTATATCCTAATTTTAGCCAAATCAAATCTCTTTAGGAGTAGGCAGAGTAAAATTTATAAATGACTAAAAAGCATGTTGAATGACCAAAAGCATGTGTCTAAGTCAGCTCAGGCTGCCATAACAAAACACTATAGACTGGGTGACTTCAACAACAAAATTTATTTTCTCACAGTTCTGGAGGCTGAATATCTGAGATCAGGGTGCCAGTATGGTTGGATTCTGGTACAGTCTCTCTTCCATATTTGCAGGCAGTTGCCTTCTTGCTATGTGCTAACATGACCTTTCCTCCACGAGTGTGAGTGGCAAGAGATCTCTCTCGCTCTCTCATCATAATGGTGTCTTCTTATAAGGACACCAATCCTTCATATTAGGACTCCACCCTTATGACTTCATTTAACCTTAATTACCTCCTAAAAAACATCTCCAAATATAGTCACATTAGGCATTAAGTCTTCAACATATGAATTTTGTGGGGGTGGGGCATAGTTCAGTCCATAGCAGTATGTTTCTGGTTTGAAAACTAATCATGTACTACCTATTAACATCTTTTTTTAGGCATATTTTTTAAAAGTAACTCATTATTTTTCCCATTACAAGAAAACTAATGTTCCTATAACTTTGAAACAAATATGTAAAATGAAGCTACACAAAAAGAAAAAAACAAAAACAATAATAATTCCACTGCCCAAATCGATCAACTGCTAACACCTTGCTGTATATATTCACAGGCATTTTTTATTGTATACATTTGAAGTACGGTTTCTACTGAATGCGAAACACTTTTGCACTATCATAATGTCAAAAATAATCATAAGTCTAACCAGTAGAACTCAAGGACTGTCTGTACAAATATCTACAAATGCCAGCAATGTAGAAAGTATCTATCCCGCCAATTCTAAAATTATTATTTTTAAATATTTGACAATTGTGTAGGCCAAAAAGTATTTTCTCATTTTAATTTCCATAGTATTGATTACTACTATAATTAAACATCTTTTTTCATATCCTATTGGCAGTTCATATATTGTGTTTTGAACTTCCCTGTTCATATCCTTTGCTCACTTAAAAAAATTAACATGCTTGTCCTTTCTTTTATTGTTTTGTTTTACAGTAATTTCTTGAATTGCTACTGGTATTTTTACCAAGCATTAAATTTTTTTTAAATTAATTTATCTTTATTGAAGTATAGTTGATTTACAATATTATATTTGTTTCAGGTGTACAATGTACTGATTCAAACTTTTATAGATGATACTCCATTCAAAGTTATCATAAAATATTGGCTATATTCCCTACGTTGTACAATATATCCCGATAGATTATTTATTTTATACATAATAGTTTGTACCTTTTAATTCCCTACCCGCTTCCTTCTCCCCACTGGTCACCACTAGTTTGTTCTCTATATCTGTGAGTCTGTTTCTGTTTTCTCACCAAGCATTTTGGGGAAACAAAAGCCTTCATTTCCTGACTAAATAATGATGTCACTAATAAAATGTTTTCAGTTCTTCTGTGACCTAGAAGATGGTTTCCTACTGTCTTGTTTACCCGGCATCAAGTTCATTTATGAAGATTCTAGTTTAAATAGGTGACTATCGAAAGTCTCATTGCATCCTGTCTTCTATTCTAAAGCCACCCCTTGTGTAGCAAACTCAAACTATTTCATTAGAAAACTTATTTCACATCATAACAAATATTTTCCACTGAATTTGCTAACATTGTTTAGAAACTGATTTATGATGTAATCTCACTGGAAACTTTTAAGTATTCCTTGTAGACAAAAATGCAAAATTTTATAAGTAACACGTCTTAATATAACCTGATTTATGAAGTAAGTAAAAGTGAGTTAAACAATTTATTTTACATATAAAGTAATAGATATTTTTCTTAAAATGGAATTGCAAGTTGGGCGTAAAATAAAAAGTAACTTAGTGGCCTTTAGTCACTCAATTTATAAAACAGCTCAACAATATTTCTATGTGTTTCAAATGTCTTAGTTTGGTTCTTGAGACTTACAAATATATCAGTCAGTTTACTATGCGTATCCTAGTAACAGCATTCAGTTGATCCATGTAATATATCTTTTAATAAATTGCTCTTAACACTCTCAGGATAATATTTTCAAATTAATCACAAGCATAAGAAATTCCATGATCAACAAATACTTAGAAATTATAATACTGCAAATATAGTGGTACACACTAAGGTTTGTGATCAGTGAGAACTCCCAATCTGGCATAAATAGATTTGGATACTAATTCTAGTATGCCATAAACTTAGTACCTAGATGACTAGACATCTATCTTCCTTCTGCAAGCCTCAGGTTCCTCATGTATAAAATTAGTTGAGTTTGTTTAGATGATCACTGTGGTGGTTTGTTTTATGTGTCAGTTTCTCTAGACTATAGTACTCACTTATTTAATCAAACATTAATCTTAGTCTCACTATGAAAGTATTTTTCAGATGTGGTTAACATCTATAATCAGTTGACTTTAAATGAGATTACCCTCTATAATGTGGATGATCCTCATCTAATCAGTGGAAGACCTTAAGAACAAAAACTGAGGTTTCCCAAAGAAGGAGAGATTCTGCCTCAAGACTGCAGCATCAATTCCAGCCTGAGTTTTCAGCCTCAGGCCTGACTTACAGACTGGGGACTTGCAAGCCTCCACAATTACATAAGTCAATTTCTTAAAAAAAAAATCCTTAAAATAAAGCACTCTTCCTTCCTCCTTCCTTTCTTCCCTTCTTCCTTTCCTCTTTCGATATAGCTGTAGCTATAGATACAGACATCCTACATATATCATATATATGTATACACACACACACGTACATATATACATTATATGTGTGTATATATATATATCTCCTATTGGCTCTGTTTCTCTGGAGAACCCTGACTGATATAATCACTAATACCACCTTTAGTACCAGTATTTCATGATTCTATCAGAATGAATTAAGAAGACCATCACAACTGCTTGTTTATGGGAGGCAAATAATTAAAAAGTCACTTCTCATTAGTCCACCAAGCTAGAAAAAATATACCTAATGAGGTTAGTTTTCTTAAGAGAAAAAGTGTGTGTGTGTGTGTGTGTGTGTGTGTGTGTATGTGTAGAGATAGATAGTGTTTGTTTGTGTGGAGAGACAGAGCTCCGTTACACAACCTTTTAAGGATTATTTCTTGCATCTTCATTGTTGAACATAAATTGAGCTTTGAGGGAAGATGTCAAAGTGACAGCACTGGACACTGAAGTTCTCTACCAGTGGCTGTCTAGTGAGATAAGACGAAGAGAGTGCACATTTCTCATGCTAGGCACTGCACAGCCATAGATCTCTTAATACCTAAGCCACTTCTGAAAAATAATGGATTAGTCATTGTTGAGTACAGGGTCTGGCTCAATATTAATATACTAATAATATTATTGAATGTGGTCAAACTCACATTCCCATAAAAGCCATACTAACTATGCTAATTTGGATCATGTGCACAAATATCTAATCACCATTTAGCAGAAATGAAATCAGCATAGTTGGATTAGTAGAGTAGTCAATATAGAAGTACAAAAGGCACTTGGATAATATGATGTACATTCCTCTCTGCAACCTCTACACATAATAGGAAGGAATGACTGAAAGACTCCTTTCTGTTAAAGGGCTTCTGATTTGGTGTTATCAAAGGTGTTAAAGACAGCCAGCCAAAGACTACCAGGAACACAGTGGTAGCCAAAGTTAGGTTTATTAGGCTTGCCACAGCAAAGGAGAATGCACACTGGAGGAATGTGGGGTGTCTTAAAAGGAGGGAGTTGGGGAGGAGGACTTAGGGGATTTTGGAAGCTGAAGTTAGTAATAGGACGGTTTGGGCAGTAATTGGACCAAGTCTATCAACTAAGGAGTAGTTGGAACAGTCAGTGAACTTACCTTTACAACACATGTATCTGTGCAGAGTTACAGGTTGTTCATGTTTTATCAGTCTGTCTGTGGTCTTCTCTAGGAAGTTTGGGTCTAAAGGAGCTGGTGTTAGAGCTTCATTAGCTTGTGATTATGGTCTGGTTTGGTACAGTATTTTTTATGAGTCATCATATAGTTTTTTAGGTGTGGCTTCTCTTCCATTTCTTAGTTCCCCCTCACAGCCTAGTGATCAGCAGGACCATTTTCCATTTTAATGTCCCTCAGCCACCCCCCCACCCCATCCCAGTCATTCTTCAACCTAAGCTAAAGGATAGACCATTATCTTCTGGGCACTTGATCAATCTAGATCTGTACCACTATTTGATGGGCCACGATGATGTAACATGTTTTTTTTTTTTTTTTTTTTGGTGGTACGTGGGCCTCTCACTTTTGTGGCCTCTCCCGTTTCAGAGCACAGGCTCCGGACGTGCAGGCTCAGCGGCCATGGCCCATGGTCCCAGCCGCTCCGCAGCATGTGGGATCCTCCTGGACCGGGGCATGAACCCGCGTCCCCTGCATCGGCAGGCGGACTCCCAACCACTGCGCCACCAGGGAAGCCCTTTAACATGTTTTTGATGGTAGTTGTTTTGATCTCTTATGTGTTGGATGATCAATTGTTGTATCATCAGGCATGACAGTGGCAGCACAACAGTATTTAAAACTCTGGAATTCACATATCTGGTCACTGCAACACAGACAAACACCAAGATAGGGATTATTATTAGTTTGGAAAGTACTTCAACACCACAATCCTAGACGTCCAAATACAGGCCATGAAAATATATCCAGAATCTATTTAAATTTTCCTTAGATAAACAAGCAGCTTTTTTTCTTTCACTTGGATATGTATTGCTCAACTTTTCCAGTTCAACTCTCCAGAATTACTATGTCTGAACAAAATCTGTGATGCTGAATTAAGAGATGTCATATTTGAAACGAGAAACAACTGTAAAACTTATCTAAAAAGTTCTGGCTGAATATTTTACTGTGCCCAGTTTCTAATTCTTATTTCAATACCAGTTTAAAATTCTTGTTTATTTTTGTTTTGTTTTTTCTGAGATCCAGTGTCACTGAGTGCATATTTATTGGCAGGTCAAAAGAAACAATATTGGAACAAATTAGATGTTGTAAAATGTTTGTGGAAGAAAGCAGATTTACTGTAGACTCTGGGATTTCCTAGACCTGGTTTACTAGCCATGTAAACTTGGGGAAGTTTTTTCTGTTTTTCTAAAAACACCTCTATATCTCAGTTTCCTCATCTGTAAAATGGAAAGATAAATAGTACCTACATCAAAGGGTTGTGATGGAGATTAAATGAGTTTGTAAAGTACTTTGGTCAGTGACTGGTACAAAGTAGGCACATTAAGAATATTTGTTAAATAATTAAAAAAAATACAACAAATATGTCATTTTACCATAAGTCTTTTCCATCTGGTCCCAAAGGGGGGAAAAAAATTGAAAACCAAGTGTTCTCTAATTTTGTATTTATATTTTTTGTATTGAGGTAACATTTGTTTCCTCAATTTTAATGGATATTATAATTACCTGAGAAGATATTTAAATATTCCTAAGCATCAATTCAGACCTACTAAATCAGATTCTCTGGGAGTGGAGCCCAGAAATCCGCATTTTAAACAAGCATCTTGGGTGGCCTCTGTACCTTCTTTGGTAAGCACTGTGATCCAGCCTTGTCTGGCAAAAGGGATCCATATTAAGATTATCACAAATATCTAGATTTCTGATTATCATGCTGTTTTCCCTTATTAACTAAACAGTAACTGAAAAAAAGAAATTGACCACATTCAATAATGATCAAAAAAAATGAGCAAAATTATTTATAAATCTAAAACCAAAAATTGTGCCTTAAAGAAAAGGTGCGTATTATGTCATGTCATAACCATAATATTAATTTAATTTTCTTGCATTCATTCCATAGACACTTATTGAGTGTTTGCTCTGTGCTAGGCACTGTGCTCAATGGAGATTAAGATAGGACATAGTCCCAGCCCTTACAAAATTCATCCATAGTGATAGCTATGAATAATGTTGATTCCTACCTGTGATGACTGGGCTAAGGAATGCCCAGATAGCAGGTAAAACATTATTTCTGGGTGTGTCTATGACGGTGTCTTCAAAAGAGATTAATTAATATTTAAATCTGTAAACCTAGAAGATGCCCTCAACAATGCAAATGTTCATTATCCAATCCCTCGAGGGCCTGAGCAGAACAAAAAGGCAGAAGCAGGGAGAATTTTCTCGCTTGCTGGACCTGGGACAACTATCTCCTACCTTTGGAAATCAGAGCTTCCGGTTCTCAGACCTTCCAGCTTGGACCACGATTTAATAATTCTTGGGCCTTTAGACTCAGATTGAGATTTACACCATGCGCTCCTCTGGTACTCAGGCTTTTGGATGTGGACTGGAACTATACTGTTCAGCTTGCAGATGACAGGACTTCTCATCTTCCGTAATCATGTGAGTCAATCCCTCATAATAAATCTCTTTGCACCTGGATATATCCTACTGGTTCTGTTTTTCTGGAGAACGTCGACTAATATACTACCATCTAGTAGATATATCATCAATGAAGATGATAAAATGTACTATATAAAAGCCTTTTCAACTTTTGTTTAAGTTGTGTCTTTCATTCAGTAATCACATTTTGCATTTACTGAAGTGCTCCCTAAACCCTTCTCATCATCTTCCTGTCATTGAGTCCAGACACTCCTGAATTTGACCAAAAACAAAACAAAACATGCTATAAAAGGTATATATTCAAAACAAACCCCCCAAACCTATCCTTTATTATACTGATCTCTTCCCTACTCCTTTCTTGGGTTCTTCCAAAGGTATTCTACGTATATACCTGTATTTATATTTCTGTGCATACGTCTTTCACACAATAGTATATTACTACACATACTATTCGGTATATCTCTTCTATTCCTTTAATACTGTATCTTGATGATTCTCCCATTCAGTCTTGACAGATAGCCTTGGTTTTTACTGATGGTGTCATAATATCTCATTATATAGATGCACAATAATTTATTAAACAATTTTCTACTAATAAACATTTAGTTTGTTTTAAATTTTTTGCTATTGCAAATGAAGATACAATGAATATCTTACTGTATAGATATACAAGTGTGCATGAAGAATAAATTCTTCAAAGTAGAATTGCTGGGTGAAAGGATATCTGCATTTGAAATTTGGATATAATTTGTCAAATTGCCCTTTAAAAAATTCATTCCAGTTTACCGCCCTACCAAATATATGAGTGTCAGACACTGTTACTATGCCAATCTGAAGGTGAAAATATCTATTTCTTTGAAGTTTGAATTTGCATTTATTTGTAATGAGTGAAGTTGAGTATATTTTCACATCTTTCAAAGAGATTCCTCGCTGAAATAAAAATAAGGAAATTCTTATTCCTCTTCTGTGAAGTCTGTCTTTGTGATCTTTATTTAGTTTCTATCAGATTATTGTTCTTTTTCCTATTGATTTGTTCTATATATATTACTAAAAAATCTTTTTCATATGTCACAAATATTTTATTTCTAGTATATTACTTGCTTTATATTTTGTTTTTGATGCTTTATCTTGTAGAAAATTCTATTACATGCGTTCAAATTTGCATGTTTCATTTCCTGTGGTTTCTGTATTCTGTCATGTTTTCAAAGTCCTTCCCTGTATCAAGATTATTTTTAAAACTATACCATACTTCCTCCTAGTACTTTTTATGGCTTCATTTTAATATTAAAATTTTTTTTGATCTATCAATTTGTAATGTCACCTTTATTGTATACTTAATTTCCCTATGTACTTGGGTCTATTTCTGGCCTCTCTAGTCTGTTCCATTAATCTGTCTCTCGAGAGTTATGTGTGTCTTGTTCTATAATTACCATAGCTATATAATATGTGATTGTATCTGGTAGTGGTAGGCTCCCCTCATTCATCCTCTTTTTCAGAATTTTCCTAGCTCTTTTTACACATTTATTTCTCCATATATAACTTTGAGTCAGCACATTTAGTTTAAAAAATTATTTTGGAATTTCGTTGGAAATTTATAGATTTATTTTGTAGAACACTGACATCTTTAAAAATCTTCTTAGCCAAGAATAGTGTGCTCTCCCATTCATTCAATTCTGTTAAGTCTGTCAGTAACAAAGTGACCAGCAAAAAGCCTTATTGAGATGCTGATGTGGGGCCTTTGAGTAGGCTCATTCACTAGGTAAATGACCAATTCTAACCAAGAAACCAGCCCAACATTATGTGCATTTCATATTTGGGCTTAGCCAAATCTTAAATGACTATAGACCATGGATATGTTAAATTTGTGAATGCTCAGAGTCTATTGTAAAGTTTGTCGTACATTTTCTTTTTTGTCCAGGAAAGTTACTAAATCATAAATATATACAATGAATCATAATAAATATGTACAGTGAAACAATTCACATTGCTTGCAATGTGTGAGCATTATTTCAAATTTCATTGTCAAATACCACCAATAAAGGCCCCCCCAAATTAGCTTTATAGTTGTCTCTGCCAGTTAATTAGTAATTGTTAATGAATCATATCACAGTTAATGAATTATATTCACAGTAGGTGAATGAATGATGTGTTAGCTGGCTTTCTCTTTGGACTTAATACTCAAATTGACATTGTGGTCAATTCAACACATGACTTCCATTGACGGCTATTGTCTTACAGGTGACAGCTGATGAAACAGTTGCCATAATCTATTTCACCTTCCTTTTCCATCTGTTAGAGCACACACTATCACAATATGCCATGGGATTAAATCTGCCCCAAATGTACTCTTGTCATATTGAGAACACTTTTCCTCTTGATGTCCTTTAACTTGTTTCTGAGAAAGTACAGTGTTCGTCCAGAATGTTCTCCGTACAACTGCCACATTTTGCATTTAAAAATGCAAACAGAAGCAAGACTTTCCTTCTTTAAAATTCTTCACTGCTTTCCTTTCCTCATCCTGACAAATTCCAAATTCCTTATCATGGATTACAAGTTCCTTCAAGATCTGGCTCCTACTTGCTTTTCCAGCCTCATTTTTTACCACTCCAGCAATGCAAACTATTTTCAATTCCTTAATTTACTATGTTCTCATTCACTTCCAGGGGAGTGCTGGTAAATTAGCTGGGGGTGGGGGTGGGGTTGGGTAAGGACCTAGGAAGGGAAGGCCCTGATTTGTAGCATTTGCTGATTTCTGCAAGATAACTACTTTCATGTTTCAAGCTACAGACAGCTTAATAATTGGCTTGAAAAATTCCACCAGCACACTAGTGTTTCTCTTCCTAGAATACATATTCCTCCCAGCCCCAGTGTCTTGTAGTCATCCTTCAGGTTTCCGTTTTGATATCATTTAGATTCCTGCAGAAAGTCATCTCTGATTATTTCATGAGTGGAGGAGAGGCCCATCCTATCTGTTTGTTCTTATAGCACCTCTGCCCCTCTTTCTCACCTTTATAATCTTAAGTTACAATTGTCTATTTACTCTTACATATCCCTCAATTGCCTGAAAGCTTAATGAGGGCAGAGAGTACTATATTCCTAGCACCTCATTCAGAGTTCCTGGCATATAGTAACTGGTCAATGAATACTTGTTCAATTAATGAGTGAGAATTTATTCACAAATGTTTATCTTAAATTTATATTATTTCATTACACTATGACAGAAAAGAAATCAGTAATAGTAATAAAATGGAATTTAATATTCTAATTGTTAAAAATGAAAATAACGTAAAAACAAACATTATCAAAGAATAAGTGTGTTCTTATTATGAGTAAAAAACATGGTTGTAGGTGTGTTATTTAAAAGTTATTTTAGGAATCTACTAGAATAAGGGCATCCCAGGTACTGAATAGTTAGTTAATATTAACAGGTTATCCTAAGGTTTCTGATCAATATAAGTAGTGAGCACATAATTGACGCTTGAGAAATTTGTGTTAAATAGAATTACTGAAACTGCAGAACCGATGCTTCCTTCAAGTGAAGACGATACTGGGCTGGTGGTATCCTTTCTCCAGGGGCATCCCAATGAACCAGTTTTGCTTTATTGTACAATATAAGGTCCAGGGATATATGATTAGAATGAGAAGACTCAAGGACTGAGAAGTCACAGCTGCTCACAAGCCAACTAGAGAGTTAGTTTATGTGAGGACTGAGCAGTAATCAAGGGCTAGTGTGCGTGAAGAGCCCAGTGAGCTTTCTCTTAGACAGTTAAAGCCATGACGATGGAAAAAATGTGACTCAGCTGAGCTAAAAGAAAGCTCTGCTTTTTCACAAGGACTCAGAAGATACTGCCACTGTGGTCTGTCTACTTAAACCTGGATGATCAGGAGCCTCTGGATGATGGCCATGACTAAGTACAGAATTGTTAGACCTTGAAAGTCACAGAAAATGTTGCTTGGATAATATTTTTGCTAATATCTTGCTAATACTCTGCTGTGGATGGAAAATCAAGTTACTCCTATTTTAGTCTTTATATCTTCAGTTAGTCCCCGGTGAATTGAGAATAGATAGTAGAAAATCATTGATCTGTGGTCCTTTGTGCTAGAACATGATGCAGCAGTTCACAGGAAATGCCAGTTCATAGAGTAAACTGAGAGATATATTACTGGGCTTTTAGCACCTTTTCTTAGTACCCATCCAAACAGAGTGTTCTCAATGTGAAATGCTGACCTTTGCACCTTTGACTTTTCATCACACAGCAGGTAACATCCTTTAGTCTCTGGGTCCACAACATTTGCAGAATTAATGTTGAGATATATGCTGGTGAGGATCAGGACTTGGAGAGTGC
Organism: Phocoena phocoena; assembly: GCF_963924675.1. Classification (NCBI taxonomy): domain Eukaryota; kingdom Metazoa; phylum Chordata; class Mammalia; order Artiodactyla; family Phocoenidae; genus Phocoena; species Phocoena phocoena. The sequence continues at coordinate 82,205,096 of NC_089240.1, read as the reverse complement.
AACCCATGTCCTTCAATGTTTCTTGGTTTTCTTGCTGCCATCCTTACTTTCAATATTGTGCACCAATGACTTCACTGCTGTTTCCATGAGCCTATGTGCAAAAATCTAGAGCAGCAATAGAAGCTTAGGGAATCAGGTGGAGAATATGAAAGGTCAGGCACTGCCACCCCCAGAAGGCCCTCTCCAGTATCCAAATGGTTGGATTTGGATACAGTTGCCAAAGTAGGGGAGACCCTGGGAGAGAAGATGATACTTAACTTTCTGTCTGACTGTCCAGGGAGCGTCGGAGAGAACTGGGACTTGTAGATAAAGAGATGGAGATCTCCAGCAAGTTTACTCTTTTCTAGGTATTTTTAAGTCCCCTGGGTCAGCCGTGGGCAGCAGTGAGGCAAACAGATATTCCCTGCATTTGCTCCCTGGTCCTTGAGGCAGCCACAAGTAGGCATTGCATGAGAATTGGTAGGCAGTGACCTAAAAGAAGCTCACTGTTACCTGGGGAGTGGCCCACCGCAGAAGGTTTAAGGGCACTGATTCTATGACAGGACAGATCACAGCAACTCAGCTAAACCTTGTTTTCTGCCTCTTTTTGCTATCCCAAGAATTCTACTAGCAGGATGCCAGGAAAAATAACATACACAGTTCTCAGCTTTCCCCTTTACTTACCATGAACCTATTATGCACGATGCATTAATAATTGGGCTTTCTTATACGGGAATCACTTCTCCTGCTCTGTCTGGGTTCCATCTAATGGCTATACGCAGTGACACATCTTCTGTTTTTGTTGTATCTTCATGTACCCAGTTGAAAGGTTAACTATTTGAAGAAGATTAATGGATGCAACATCTTTCTCTTTGCCCTTTCCATTGATATCTATATTTTGTTTACACAGTCACCATGCAACCAAGCCCCAGATATCTACTTATTTGCAAGCCATTTGTTTCTTTGTGACTCAGGAAAATGTGTTTTCGTAAACTTGCTGCTGAATTAGCCAAACAGTAGTGTGAAAGGGAGAGAAGGAAAAGTACATGAAGTAACAAACACAAGAAATAATTGGGAGATAGATGGAATGGAAATAGAAGAAAAAGCAAGTACTTCAGAGTTAAATGGTAGGATCATGAAAATAATAGTCATTTATATAAATAATCTTTATTTTCTAAGAAAAGTAAAGCCTTCCTTTTACATAGGTAATATTAGTAATGTCAGTAAAGAGGAAGAAAAGGGATTAATGGTTCAATATTTTCTAGGCATAAGTACCTGGAAGTAAAGTACTTTTTGTTTGGGTTTTTTTTTTTTTTTTTTTTGGGAGAGTGTCAGAGAAAGGAAAACCAAGGTGAGGATGCAAAAAAAAAAAATTAAATTAAAGATGAGTATTATTTGGGGTTTAAAAGGTCAAACTCAGTATTCAACTTACCTGAAGCTTCATTCTGAGAGTCAGTTACATGTGGTACAAAACAGACATCTTGTTCCATGATCATTTTATTAGTTCTCATTCATCAGCATCACAGAAAACCTAACTAAATTAGAAATTAAATCAGTAAGAAAAAGCTGGTGTCTTTTTTCAAGTGACTTCATGTCTATTTTTAAGTAACTTATTCCAAAACACAGGAATATTATTGTGTCAAAATAAGCAGCCTGTGTAACAGAAGAAAACATTTAAATTATTTTGAATAAGAAAAAAATCTCAAATGGTCTTGGCAAGAAAGTGATGCTTCTTTCAGGTTATTTTTCTTTAAGCTTAATTTTTTTTTTAATCTAGCAGATAAAAGAATTTTGAAGGTTAAGCTTTAAAGTTCTACCATCTTCAAACCTGAAAATCTGCTTTTAGGAACTAACATAACTTCACATCTTGATTTTACACAGATCTTCCCTTTCTAATTTCAAGCAGAACTTGCTGGCATTTTTTTTCTTTTGGAATAGTTTATGATCTCTGACATTGAGCTACCATGCTATTAGAAAGAAGTCATATTTCCCAAATTACCTTGGAATATTCTATGGCTAGAATTTTAAAAAATGGAATATCTTGACCAGAACCTGAGTTAATGTTTGACTTTAGTGTTTAAATAAATATATTGTCCTGTTCTGTGTTGGAGTAATCACATGGAATGTTGAAGAAACTGGCAGTAATTTCAAAGTCAGAGGGAACAAAATAAAGGCCTGCTGGAGATGGAGGCTCTTTCCCTTCCTTGGAGAATAAGAAATGGGTGAACCCTGGATGAAGGAATGAAATGGAAGGAACAATTTACAATCATTAGGACAAAAAATTTTGCAAATGTAGACTCCCTGGTACAAAATGTGCTAGGGAGTGTAAAGTGGGGAATGAGATTTCTCAGTAATACTCAAGGTCCCTGTGGGATAGTGCAGTTAGTGTGGGTGATGTAATGCTTGATATAAAAGATGGGGCAAGTGACTGGTATTTGGTTCCTTGACCTGCATTTTAAGAGAATTCCAGGCAGAAACATGCATAGGCACTGAAAGTGACCAAAAAATATAGCACTTTCTCCAATCTGTGTCTTCAAATCAATTTGGCCTCAGTTTCCATGGCAGCTTACCAAACAATAATTTTAGCCTCATTCAATTTCTAGAAAAATAGTCACTTTGTCTAGTTACATTACAAAATGAAGAAATTAGTGATCCATTTTAAAAGGGGAATAGATTACTTTGGGGAATTGGTAATGGGATTTTATCATTGGTTTATCCAATAAATATGGTCTGTTTGTCATCATTGGAGATATGTGCAGTGAGATTCTGAATGAATCCCCAGTCTCAGGTCTAGAACTTAATGGACAGGTGTTCATTTCAGTACGATAGAAGTGAATTAGAGTTTAAATTCAAATTCTAACAGATGGTATTGTCACAGATATTAAATTACACTATCAATGATAGATATAATTCCCATATTAAACCAGAGATTAGTATTAGGGCAAAATGTACTAAGGTATAGTAAGAGCATACGTGCTAAGGAAGAGAAGTTCTAATTTTTAAGTAAGATTGGGAGAATAAAGAAAGGGCCATGAGTATTTTTCAGAATCACTCAGAAAATTACTTTACAAAATCAGTGTGAGCTGGGTCAAGATAATTATACTAATATTTTAAAAAATTACATTTTGTCCACCCATGTATTACATAAGGAAAATTAATACCTTGTTAATTATAAAACATAAATATTAAAATTTGAAAAGAAATTATACAAATGTTCAATAAGCAGAAAATGACTCATACATTAAATGTGTATGCTAGAGTTTACCACTTAATAAATTGCCAAACCATTTTATTGTTTATTATCACAACAGTATTGTTGTTTTCAAAAGTGCTATATTATCAGCACAGTTGTAATGTTTATTTTAGTGTGACATTGGGTAATTTAACTATTTAGTAATAGTTAATCATTTTCACCATGAATCTATTTGCTACACCTTTTAACTTCCTATTTACTTTTCAGCTGTTAAATATATAAAGAACTGTGATTTGGGTACAAATGTAGAAAACATAAAACATTTTCATTCACAGCAAGTTTTAAGTTATGTCCTAATTCAAGATATTCTGGAAGCAACTTAAAATATAATGTTTAGGTCCTTCAAATGACCTTCCATTTAACTCAAAGCAAAGGAACTTTGCAATAAGTAACAGCAAGATTTATTTTATAGCAAGAACCACGATGCCTGCTAAATGTGAGGAAATCATATGGCTTCAACCTTTCCCTCAGATAACTATGTTCACAACACAGATATAGAATGTCTTGTGACAGCTAAGTGTATGGTGGAGATTGGCCCATGTCAAGATACAGAAATGTTTATCTGTTCTCAAAACTACCATAAGTGATTTTCAGATAAGACGCTTTGTCATTACTTCCAGGTTATTTCAATTCGCTCCTATGTGGAAGCATGTAGAGTAGCAAATACTCTTTAGTTATCAGCCTCTGGAAGAACTGTTAGTCAAATTTCATTGCCTCTAAAGTTGAACTGCTGTTAAGATTTAGAAGCACACTTCGGTGTTTGGGTCAACACACTTGGATCCTGCTCTCTCAAGAAGGAAATTTATCTCATCTGCATAGTGTGAGAGTTTAGGGACTAATTCATAGATTTTAATGGTCTTTTCATTTACTGCACTGCATGAGGTGACAGTCACAGTTTGTTTTGTTCTGCCTAAATTTGATTTTATATCATCTTCACATATGGCACTTCAGCATTATCACCACTGGGCTTTCCCCATAGGAGCTGTATACTCTTGTTCTACAGCTCCTGATGTGACAGGGTACATAGAGAATGGCTCTGGATAACTGAGCCTGTCAAGAAAGGATAGATAGAGAGGAAAATGGATGTGTCATTTCTTTGTCATTCAGCTGCACCATAAAGCTACTTTCAAAATGTGACTAGTTATTTGGTGAAGATAAGAGTTTCCGGCTAAAGCTCTATGAATGAAATGGTTGCATCTCAACCTCACATAAATATAAGTATGCACTTGATTCTTAGTAATATGGCACTGGCTCATCTAAATGCCCAGCAGAGTCTCAGACTACCAACAATCATGTGATAGGACAAAAAGCTCAAGGCTGAGCTTGGAGAAAAGAAATATATGTAAATCATCATCATCATCCTAGTTATGGCATGTATATTTATTATTGTTCACACTGTTTATTGAGTGCTTTCCATGTCAGGCACTGAACTCAGCCCTGTTCCAAATATAATCTCATTGAATCTTTGCAACAGTTCTGTGAGTTATATTCTATGATTAGTGTCACTTTACTAATGAGGAAAATGAGGGTCAGTGAAGTTAAGTAACTTTCTCAAAGTATATGATTAAATGACAGAGCCAGAATTAGAACCAGACTCCAGACCCCAAGCTATGCCATGCTGTCCCCCATGGCTATGTGTTTTATTTTTCATCTTTCAATTGTATCCCAAAGACAGAAATAAATGTGTTCTTTTTTAAATTATCTACATGCCCTTTATCCATTCTTTCCATAAGCATAACTATTTCAGGAGTTGACTTTGTCTTGAAGACAGTATGTCAAATTTTATACCCAGATAAAGGTCGCTGAAGTAGTGAGCACGTGCCTATGGATGAATTTGTCTACTGTGAATTGTATATCATCCCAGCACTGTCGTTAGAATGACTATATTTATTATGTGGACTAGGGTGGAAATGAGGAGTGGGTAATTGTGCTCCAGCACTAAAAATTCAATACAGAATTTACCTGAGAATTCATGAAGTTTCCAAAAGATCCTGTAGCATGCAGTTACATTCACATTCTTGAATATTGCTGACTTCTTCATTTAATTAAGTATCCTATTTTAAAGCCATATAAAATGCATTAATGCTCTATGTATCTTTTGACATATGGCCAATTGTGTATAACACTCTCAATCTGCCAGCTGTGTTTTAGGAACAAAAATATTTTGTTTTCAGACAGCTTGATAGAAATCCTGAAGTTTGTGAGAAAACAGAACTTCTTAAAAATGTGATTTTTTTTTTGAACCACTGGAAACTCTGGGGTGATAATCAAAAAAGAAGAGTCCTTGATTTTGCCGTAATAGCAGCCTTGTTGTTTTTCAATAATAACATGTTGCCAAATTGTATTCAGCTTATTTTCCACTGTGACTTCTAGTTAGTCCCTTTACTTTTTGTTTCAGGATCTGATAGAATAAAGAATGCTTCTCTGGTCTGGGCCAGACTGTGCTTTCCTGTGTTAATCACAAAAAGAAAATTTTAGGACGCACAGAGACTGGTTAAAGGGATTTAGACCCTAAGAAATGTCATGTCTAAAACATAATTAAATGTTATTTTCTGTGTTTTTCTTTCCTCTGCCTTAAGGACAGAATCTTCACTTGCTCGAATTGCTTAGAGCTGGTGATTGGGACAGATGGTGGGCAGGGGAGGGGTTGCTATTGCCTTTACTCTGAGCCTTGAAGCTCTGGCTCAGAGAGGGTTCTGGCCCCCTTTATTACCTCTACCAAGGGAGAGGACAGGAATCTATGATGACATGTATTTCTAATCTCTGCCAAGGCTATAATCATATTAGACTAGTGTTTTGCAAACTCTGGATTGCAACCCACTGGTGGATTGTGAAATCAATTTAATGGGTTTGACCAGCATTTTAAAAAGAATTTGGAATTGAATGTATTGCACATTTTCAAACTTCTGTTTCAGTTGTGTGTGTGTGTCTCTGTGTGTGCTGGGTCACGATATAAAATGTATTTCTTACTGTTGGATGCAAAATGACAAGTGTGAAAGCTACTGCATTGGACTTCTACCCTTGACATATCAATTATGATATTCTTTTGTTTTATTTCAGAAGAGGCCCTTTTTTTTCCTGAGTAAATTAGGAGTTCAACAAAAAAGTAGGGTTTCTAAACACAGGACTTCAAGTAGCCAGTTTGCATATGTTGCTCATTCTTAATCAGTACAGATATACAGCTCTGGTGGTATGCCATCATCTTTCCATCTTAGTAAAAAGGCATATCTTGCATAAGAAAAGCCATCATAATTGATTAATATTGTCTGTTTGCATGGGAAAAGAACAAATTATATACCAGAAGTCAAGAGATTTAGATCTAAGTGAAAAATTTTCACCAATACTTACAACTGAACACCCATAAAAAGCAAAGCACAGTTTTGACAAGAGAAGGGGGTCAGGAATAGAAAAAGAAATGATACCCAGGCTCTGTTGTCAAAAATATTTATAGTCTAGTGAGAGAGACTTGGAAAGCAATAATTCAACTGAACAACCAATGTGGGATTGTTCAAGTCCTTGGTCTATTGGCTCTCAAATCCATCCCTTGCACTGCCCTGCTCTGCTCTGCATCGTGATGGGCTGACCCCTACAGGTGGCATTTTTAAGGTTGTTTTGTCAACCTGGTTAAGATAGCGGAGGACAGGAAGGCAAAGCCGTGATACTCCTCTCCCTCCTTCTTGGTGTCTGTGGTGCCAGGTCCCTTTGTAGAAGCCTATGATGGTTCTAGGTTCCTCTGGGGGGGCCCTGACCCCTGGGTTCTTGTTCTGGTTGCATCTGCTCTTCCCTTTGGCCTTATTGTCCTGTTGCTTCAGCAAATTCCTGTTTTTGCTAATTTCCCGATTGCTTCACCGTTCTCTTGGCCTCTCAGAGATCTTTCATAAGCTTTGTAACAATTTTCTGCATTAAATTCCCTTTGTTTTGGGTACTCAGAGTTGTTTCTTTTTTCCAGCTTAGACTAATTAATACAAGAGTTTAGAATGAGATATTTGTGCATAATTATCATAACAATAACTGATACTAATTTAATGCTTACATATGTCAGGTATTATTCTAAGTGACCTTTATGTATTAACAGTTCTATTTCACAGATGAGGAAACTGAGGCACAAAGAGGTTACTTAACTTGCCCAAGGTCATATGACTGTTAAAGCATTGCCTTGCCCTGATTTTCAGTTTGATTTTTTTTTTCAACTGCCCGGTGCTTTAGCTGTAGAAATCTTCTTTTAGGTGCAAGCATTCCTCAAATTTATCACATATTTTGTAAATTCAAGTATCTTTTTTTTTACTTGAATTACAGTTGACATACAATATTATGTTACTTTCAGATGTATAACATAGCGATGTGACATTTATATACATTATGAATTGATCATCCAGATAAGTCTAGTAACCATCTGTGACCATACAAAGTTACTGCAATATTACTGACTACATTCCTTATGCTGTATATTACCATTCCCTGACTTACTTGTTTTATAACTGGAAGTTTGTACATCTTACTCCCCTTCATCTATTTTGCACAACCCCCACCCTTCTCCCCAATTGCAGAAATTTTTGATACTGAAGGATTGCTTGATCGATATGAATGAAAATTTATTAAGCATCTATTATATACCAAACACTATGAATAGGTGTTATGGTTGAAAAAGGCATGATGACTGTGCTGTATAAATAAACAGCCCCTCTTCCAACCTGATTTTATAAGTGTGATGTCACTGCTAAAAATCAAGGACTAAAATCAAGTGGAATAGACTTCCAAATCCCAGTCAAGTGAGATCTAGATGGCTGCCTGGAAATGATATGTTTACTTTTGAAATAAAGTTGCATTCAGAAATATTGCTCTCTGATCCTCAAAGAAATCATTTGCAGCCTTATCCTGAAAACAAGTACTCCTTAATTTGTCCATTTGAAGTAAACATTCATTTTAGTACCAGGGTAAATCAGGTCGGGGAAGCAATATTTCCTTTGTAGCTAAGCAATCATTGATGCACAACATTATGGTTGTTTCTTGTTACTGTAGTTTGGAGAGCTACTTTTCTCAAACTTTCTCAATCAATATAATATAAATCTATCAGCTACCATCCAAACAACCCTCTGGGTATGGATTATTCAGGATGCATACAAGGCTACTCATATTATGGACTGAAATGTACAATCAAGCAAAATGATGTGCACACAGCTGTTTTATATTTAGTTGGCTTTTTAATGTGAGCTAATTTGTTGTAGGGATTCAGGGCATTACGAAGATTTATTTCAAGTTTCAGGTGAGATAAAATTATTGTTTGAAGGTGAAACATTAGTCTCCACTAAACTTGAACAGACGTTACTTTTGTATTTTGTAATGTCGAATGGAGTAAAGTGTTTGATATATTAGCAAATACAAAGATAATAAGGCTTCACAACACCTCCTCCCTCTGTGAAACCAACATCTTAAAACCCCTACTTTCCTTTTATAATGATAAATGTGAATAAAAGCAAAGGTGTTATGAATATCACTTAGACTTGAAAACAGTCTATGTGAAAATTAGATGGTGACTGCATAACAAAATGCAGTATTCACCTTGTCCTTAGATTTATATCTTAGCTAAATTCTCTGACAGAAGTTAGGCTGTTCAATGGCTACCAAATGTGTGGAAGTTGCTTTCACTTATGCATCTTTTGCCCTTGGGCAAAAATGAAGCACAGAAGAGGAGAGAAAAAGACCTTGAGGGGAGTAAAATGTCATCCTCTGGTTTCAGGAATAACTGGCACTCTCTCCCGAAACTACACCATGGCAGAAAACCTTGTTAAGAAGAGAATCAGCACCAAACCATTATGCAAGTGAACTATAGCTTCTGAAATGGAGGAAGTTAGTGACTCCGAATGGAACAGTATTGTGTAGGTTGTGAAAGATACATCTGTACTGTCAGGAGGTTAACAGGGTACAGAATGTTAATTGTAACAACCATGGAAAAATAGATGGATCAGAACCATTTAATTTTTTCAATGGATATTTTTAACTTATTGAGAAGTCTAAACTTAAGAGGAATGCTAGTCTCACTTTATAAGAATTCCCGTTGTTCTTGTTAGCTCATTATGAAGACCTGGATTTGTTGTTTAATTTTAAATACTAGCAAGTAGAACACATACATATTTTCTGCTTCTAAGTAAGCAGGTATGTTATCTGTGCTATGGAATAAGATTTTATTTAAGCACCCTGCTATATTAGTGACTCATTAAATGTGTAGTGAAACAAATGTTATAATTGAATGACTTTAAAGGCAGTGCTGTTTAATAATAGGAAGCCATCTATACAGTTCAAGTAATAGTACAGGGCCTGAAAGAAAAAAATGATGTGAACAAGTTAAGTTATAACCAGAAATTATTATCTTAAGTTCCACTATTACTCTTTGATTTCTTTATCCACTTACATTCACTGCCATCTTCACAAGGATCCTAAAGTTTCCTATCTCCTAAATATCTTTCCAATCTGTACATTTCCTTCCATTCTCACAGCCACTACACTGCATCAAGCCACCTCTCACATAGACCATTACAATATGATTCCAAACAGTACTATTCCCTTTACACTCGTCCTTCTCTAGTCCATTCTAATTCATTCTCCATTCTTCAGTCAATGTGACATTTCTAACATATTTAAACATATCAATTCCCTGTTCAAAACATTCCAGTGTTTCTCCTTTTCCCTCAGGGTAAAGTTCAAATTTCTTAATATTACTTACCAGTTCCTGCCCAATCTGACTTTGGCTTACTATCTATGAGGTTTAAGCCAGGTGGGGGTAGATATCTGTGGTAGATTGAAATAGCCAGTTTTTTAGCCTTTTCCATTAAAAGATGGAGTCTGTTTTCCCACCCTATGAATATGGGCTGGCCCTGTGACTTTCTCTGATTACTAGAACATCACAGAAGTCAGAGTGTGTGAGCTCTGAGCCTAGTTCTCAAGAGGACCTGCAGCTTCCACTCTTGCTTTCAGGGAACCCTGCCACTGCTCTGTGAAGAGTCCTGGGCTAGCCATCTTGAGCATGAATGACCACATGAGGAGAGAGACCCAGCATTGATGAGCCACTCCAGCAAAGTTCAGCCAATATTTCTGACCCACGGAAATGGGAGCCAATAATAATTTGTTCTAAGGCACTAATTTTTAGGATGACTTGATATACAGCAAAAGCTAACACTCTCCTATTTTCCATTGTTTACCTTTTCAATTTTGATGAAAAAATATGCTTTTTTAATCCCATGATAAAATGAACAAAATCATGACCCATGTTCCCCAAATTCTATGTTTTTGTGACAGTCCGTGTATTTCTGAGAATTCTATCCCATTTGTTACAGCTCAACAACCCCATCTGCTCTGGGAGGTTTTGGGGATGATGGTGACACAGGTATGTTAGAGGTGGGGAGGGATGCTCCCAGAGCTGAATCTAGTTAGTGCAGGTTTATGCATGAAAATCCTTGATTCGATGGCTTGTCAGGTAGGGACAGGGTGATGCTGGCTTCCACAGCTATAAAGTAATTATGAATGGGCCATACCCATGAAATTGCATTAAAAATCAATCTAAAAATAACTGAGGGTGCAGACATGAAGTGATACCTATTCCCATGGGAAAATATTTTGACTAGCTTGTCAGCCCTTAAAGAACCTGAAATTCCATTAGAGATGAGCTGAGTACTCCCTTCTCCAGGTGAAGGATAGATCTTGGCAGGCTACTTGACATCTCAATTCTATCTGGGACTTCAAAGAATTCCTGTGAATAGCTGTCTCAACTTTAAGGTTCTCCAAAGATTTTGGTCAAGGAAGGACAGGGTGAAGTAAAGCTCCTCCTCAAGGATTCCTGAGGCATTGCCTCCCCTCTGGACTCCCCAGATTTCTAACTGTGGCCAGTGAGCCCAACTTACTTGGAGTTACAGTCACTGCCCTGAAAATCTATCTTTCAGAATCTCTTTTCTCTACCCTGAAAGCTGTACCTCTTCAGGGGGTCTTAATTCTAATTAGAATAGTATTTTAGGTACCAGGTCACATCACCTCCTCTGGGTTTTCTTTACAGATCAACTTTATCTTATGTAACTCTCCCAGCACCATCTGACATGTAAAAAAGTGACTTGAAATCTTACTGACATAGGTGAAAATTCTGCTCTGACATTATTAGCAAAGTAACCTTGGACAAATCACTTAACCTCTCTGGGTTACTCTGAAAAATGAGTATACTACACACCTGGCAGGTTTGTTGTGCTCCAATGACATCATGCTTCCCCAGAACTTTCTCCATATCACATGGATTTACCATCTCCATCAGAATCATCTATTTTTCTTTCAGTCAGTCATTCAATGATATTTGTTGAGTTCATACTAGTTACATTCTAGTAGGGGGAGACAGACAATAAAGAAAATAAATGAGTAAAATATATAGTATATAGAAAATGATAAGCACTTTCAAGGAAAATAAAAGTAGAGCAGAATAAGTAGGATTACAAAGGCCAAGATGGAGTGGGGGTCGCAGTAATCAAGGTAAGCTTCATTGAGGAAAAGTGTTTGAGTGAAGATCTTAAGGAAGTGAGTGAATTAGACAAATGGATATTGGGGGAAGAAAACTCCAGACAGAAGGAACAGGCCTCAAAGCAAATGGCATGCTTGACATGTTTGGGAGGTAGCAAGGAGGCCAGTGTGACTGGAGTGCAGGAGAATGAGTGGGAGAATAATATAGGAAAAGGTCATAGAGATCACGGGGACTAAATCATAGAGGACCTCATGGGCTATTGTGAACACTTTGGCTTTACCTCTGGTTGCAATGGAAATGTTTTATAGGGTTTTGAGCAGAAGTCTGATGTGATCTGATTTTCATTTTTGTTTTCTTAGTTGAAAATAGGCTCTAGGGAAAGAAGGAGGAGAGCAGGAATACCAGTTGGGAGGCTACTGCCGATGGTGGTGGCAAGGACCAGGGTGGTAGCTGTGGATGTGGTGAGAAGAGGTAAGATTCCAGACATATTTTGAAAATAGACCAAGACTTCCTGATGAATTAGACGTGGAATGTAAGAGAAATAGAGGTGTCAAAGATGACTCTAAGATTTCCAGACATTTTATGTAACACATCCTTCTCACATCCCCCCATTAAAACTTATTGGCTTTGTGTTCTATTCAATCAAGTTCTCAACACTCCCAACTAACTGATTAATGAACAAATGCTATTTCAGTAGAGTTTTGGTTTTAACTTATTGTTTTAGGCTGACCCTAGGTTAAGCAGCCAAAGATTTATTGATTTATTGGGCCGAGGTTCAATCAAGGATTAGGGCCTATTAAGTCCCTTACCAGGAAATCTTTATGCTGCAAGCCCAAGTTCTTATGACAAGCCTGGTTCCATGCCTCCATGGAACCTCCATGCCAGCCTGGTTCCTCACTATGGCAGCTCGCTTTTGTTTAGACTCAGAATTACTTTGGCTCTGAACTCTCTCGGGTATATAATTAGGGATTATATCTAGGTTTTTTAAAAGACCTCAGAAGGCAACACCTAATGTTGCAAGTGGTAGGAACATTTATCCTCATTCACCTTAATGCATCTTATTGGCCTTCCAAATTAAGTACTTTAAACTTAGCTCTTAAAATGGAATCTTCCCTAAAGCAATTATACTCCAATAAAGACGTAAAAAAAAAAAAAAAATAGAAGCTTCCCAATTCCTTCCCCACCCCTCAGTCCAAAAAGTTTATGTTTGAAGTTACAAAGACAACTAAGTGTTCCCATGAAGAAAGCAAAATGCTTTATATATCAAACGTGAGAACAAATTCTTCTTTGCTGGATTAATCCCAGAAGCATGACCATCGATTTACTCCCCAAAATCATCACTTGAGGAAATGCATGAAAGAGTGGGTCAAAAAACATCAAAATGTATTCACCATCTGAGTTAACACAGAGAATTTGTTTCCAGGTTTCATATGTTGACTTTAGCAAAAAAAGAAAATCTAGCATTTGGTTAGCTCCTTGCTCAGGAACATGGTAGGACTAAGAAGGATTCAGCTATTGACCATTTCTTCTCATTTTTTAATAGATGTTTAAGTGAAAACAATAAAACAGTATTCACCAGTGTTTTGTGATTCCTTCCTTATTTTCTATTTCAGAGTCAACTAAAAAGATTACAGCAGTATTTAAAAATTGTTTCCAAAGTCACTTTAGGGAAGGTGTTGATCAACAGAGACATGCCTTTTCATCTTTTCATGAATCAAGATGAGACATTTTGTCTATTTCACTCTCTTGCTACTCTTTACCTTCAGAAATTGCTTATTCTTTGTTTGTCTAAAAAACTACCCCTGACCATGATTGTTCAGCATAAGACCTTTGGGATTCCTTCATCCTTTCTGTAAAAACAACTATTTAGTATTAGGAAATCTAGTCAACTATATTGTAATTGGTTTCTATTGTTACTTTAATGTAGCTTTAAAATTTGGAGCTTTGTAAAAGCCCAAATATTTTGAACTGCTACATTTTAATAGCATTTTAACAGCACGTAGAATATTGTATACAACAGTTCGACACATGCTTGATAAATTGTTACAATTGTTCCTTAAATTTGCTGTGATAGAAAGTGTTAGGTAGCACCACATACTCAGTTTTCCAAAATGTTAGCTGTAATAACTGCCACTGTTTGCCTTTACCACATTGAGATGCTCTTTCATTTGGGTATTAATTACCATCTATATTAATTTCTGCCCCATATTTATTTATATTTTATAAGATGGTAGAATATAAACTTGATAGTGAATTAAAAAAAAAAATATTCCAGACCCCGTTGTTAGCCTGCCTTCCCTACAGTACAAGTTCCAATGGCTAAATATAGTATGATAGCATATCATTGAAATGGAAATCTGATAATATGGCAAATGTTTAGGAAACCATCTTCTGAATTGTTGCCAAAACACAATAAATCTCCTAGATTAAAAAAAAAATATCTGAGGAGACTTCCCTGGTGGCACAGTGGTTGAGAGTCCCCCTGCCAATGCAGGGGACACAGGTTCATGCCCCGGTCTGGGAAGATCCCACATGCCGCGGAGCGGCGGGGCCCGTGAGCCATGGCGGCTGAGCCTGCACGTCCGGAGCCTGTGCTCCGCAATGGGAGAGGCCACAACAGTGAGAGGCCCCTGTACCACAAAAAAAAAAAAAAAAATCTGAGCTGTTCTTACGGGAAAAAATGACCATCCAAATAACCAACATTATTTTTATATCTGTTAGTTTCAACAACATTTAGGGTCTCCCCTCCGACTGTCTGTAGAATTCTTATAGGTTTTCTTTATTTTAAAAGCTTTTTCTTTTTGTTTTGTTTTGTTTTGTTTTGTTTTGTTTTGGGGACAGTAAGGGAGAGTTCCACCTTTGCTAAATTGATTTCTACTTGATGTACAGACAGAGCAAAACATTCCATTGCTTAGTGTCTTGCATTAATTTTTACCATACTGGTTCTGACATGGATTTGAATATGATGCAGCTTATACATTTCTAAAGAGAAATAATGGAGAGTAAATGTTCATTGTTTTACGACTGCATTTTATTGCTGAGGATTTTTGAAGATGATACAGACACACACTGAAAATTCAACAAATGACCTTAAAGTGCACTAACATTTCAACTGACATTTTCGTACATGATTTATACTTTGCCCAGTGGTCAGGCAGTGAATCAGTCAAGCTGACTTATCCTGATTCATGAAAAGGTGAAAAGCTGTGTTCTCTGAGACTCAACACCTTCCCTGGGGTGATTTTGGAAACAGCTTTCAAAGACTTATTCTAACTTTTTTAGGCTGACTCTGAACTTTAAAGCCCTGAAAACAAAGAAATCAAAACAACAAAGTGATAAATAATATTTGATTATTATATTTGTAAAACATGACTCTTTCAAGACTGGATGGTATTTTTAAAATCATTACTTCTTTCTAACCAAGAAATATATGCATTTTTATTTATTATGAGAACTGGTCCAATGATATTTTTCCTTCATGTTTTTGATATGGACTGGGGAATTATGCACATATTTGATAATCAGGACATATTTAGAATTTCACAAAGATTACTCAAAAAAAAACATGGGTCCAGAAAAATTTGACGTTAGAAAGCAAAGCAAATTATTCCCAGGAAGAGGCAAAGAGTACTTGGAGGATGACAACCCAAATAGACTTAGCTGTAAAGAGCACTTTTTACTTTTTACTTTTACAAGAAGAATCAAATCCAGAAAGAAGTTATAAATAACAAGGTCTTTTACTTAGGTAAGAGAAACTGATTTCTTTTTTCTGAATAAGCACATACATACAGCTGTTTTTGCCAAGTGCCAAAGCTTTGGGCAGTATATGCAAAGAAGAGACAAAGGCTGCCCTTGCCAATAAGAATGCCCAGAGTCAGAAATTCCACAAGTTTTAGGAGTAATGGAAGGTATTGTTGCCTTGAAGAGTACATAGGTTTCATTCCTAGGAGTTCATTATTTAAGACCATGTAAAGTCCTTCCAAATCAATGGAGGAAGACTGTACATACAGTGATTGTTAAAGACCAATGGAGGAACAAAGGAAAGAACTGAGTGCCCCATTAACCTCTCCTTCTTATGTCAGGGAAAAATCAGAAATGAAAGGAAAAGGTAAAGTTGAAAAAGAAAGAAAAAAAGACCTAATTCTATGAACAACGCACCTAATAAAAGCATAAAAGAAAAAAATCAATCCTTTTTCTCACATCATCTGTATGAGCCTAGGACTGGAAAGCAAAGCAATATATAGCACTTGCTTAGCAGAATGTGTTATGGCACAGTTCATTGCCATAAACAAATAGCAGCAATCTACCTCCCCTTTGAAATGAAATAGAGATCAGTAAGCAGCCCTCATCATATCAAGGGACTTCAGTAAACAGATCTGTAGATTCTGGTGTTTACAGAGTATCAGCTTTTTAGAGTTTAACTGATTATATTCATCTAAATGGGCAGCCTGTTTGGGTTTGAAACACATTGCAGATTCAGTCCATTCCTCCTATATTTTAGGGCCTTCGAGTTTCATTAGATAAGTTTAATTTGGGGGGGGTGATATTTGGGGGGAGGTTCAAATGATAGAGAACTTTTATTGTAGTTAATTATTCTATCAGTCTGTAAGGCCTATAACTTTGTATCCTGGTGACAAAATTCAGTCTTGTGTTTACAACAGAAATGGAGGCCACCACAATGCTTTATGAAACAAAAAAAGTCAATGGGCTTTTTCATTCTATAGCAGGTTTAGAATTTCAAAGCATAGAGTGTATTTCTACTTGTTGATCCAAGTCTTTACTGGGCAGTTGTTTTGAGCTACTAACCTTGGTTAGAGAAGGGATTGGGGAGAGAGATAGCAACTGAATCTCCAAATAGTGAGATTTTGTAGAAGTTACTGTAGAAACTTCAGAGAGATGTCATTGACCATAAAGCTGATAACTACCTGATTACCACTACTCAGAAATGACAATTCTGCGTTTATTACATATGAAATCATACTTTGTATTCAGCATTGGAAAAATATTGCTGTTAAAAGATGATATGTTTCTGAAAACCTAAATTATTTTAGGACATCTCATAACTATACAATCTATTAATGTAGCTATTCCATTACCCTGTTTTTATCTTTAGGTCCCAAAGAAAGAAAGAAACAAACAAAAAAACAAATTTGGAATCACTTCCTCTCAGTTCAGGAATATGAGAACTAAAAGCAGAAAACATTAGCTTTAATAATAATTGAAGTAAGCTTCAGTCTTAGGAATCATGAAAGCCAAGATTTTTAAATTTTCAAATCTATTATCTATGGTATTGACCTGGTTCATATACAAAATGCTAGGTGTGATGAAGGACATAAAAAAGATTAGATGCAGCCAAAGAATAAAACAGAAACCTGAGAAAGAAAAGTCAAGAACGGAATAACAACAATGCAAGTCAGCAAAACCAAGTTTAATTTTTATACTAAAGTTGTATGCTCTATATGTGTCACATGAAGTCTAAATTACAAGGGCATAATCTTAAACTATCAATAATTTAGGTCTTGGTAATGGATTTTGAATCATCCATAAAATATACTCTTTTTTGTTGTTGTTTTTTTTTTACTCTTTATAGCTTATTATGGACTCTGGAGACAGACTGCCTGGGTCTGATTCCCAGCTCTACCACTTATTGGCTGTGCAAGGCTAGGCAAGTCACATAATCTCTTTATGTCTCAGTTTCTGAAAAATGGGGATACAAGGTTTGTTCTGAGTATTAAGTGAGTTAACATATGTCAAACACTTAGAATAGTGCCTTCTGACCTATAGCAAGTAATTTTATATACATATATGTGTGTGTTATGATTATTACTAGTAACACATCCATTAAAATGTAAATAGTAGAAGAAAACTGAGAATATATAAAAATATAGATTTATATTCATTCATTTAACATTTACTGAGGTCCTAGTGTGTGCTAAACATGATATTAATTTCTAAGGATACACAGATAACAGAGTCTCTAATTATGGGCAACCTGGCAATTATGAAACAGTGTGATGAATGCTGCATGGTAAGGGAACCTAATTCAAGTTAGTGAATCAGTGAATGCTGCCTAAATGCAACTACCTATTAAAGGAATTGTAAAGAGTTCAGGATCACTGGATTACAGAGTGTAAGGGGTAAGTGTTGAGATATGAGACCAAAACAGTAAGCAGGGACTTTGAATGCCATACTGAAGGGAATAGATTTCATCCTGAGAGTGATAGGGAGATACCAAAAGATTTCAAATTAAAGGGATGTCATGACCTGATTTAATTTTTAAGATAAACCTGTTGGAAGAGTGGAGGATGGATTGAAGGAAGAGTGTAGGGGAGCAAAATAAAATCTGAGATTAAAGATGAGACCATTTCCATAATACAGGTATAAAATGATAAGGATCTAAATGAAGCAATGGCCATAGGGATAGAAAGGAAAAGGCAGATTCCAGAGATGTTTAGGAGACATAATTCACAGGATTTGGAGATCAGCTTGGATTGGTGGGCAGCATAAGGGAAAAGGATTAGTTAAGGATGACTTCAAGAATTTTACCTCAGGGAAATAGAAAATATAGGAAGAAGAGGAATTCTGGAGAGGGAATTGTGTATTTGAGTTAGGTCATGTGAGCTTAAGTTACCTGTTAGACATCCACATAGTAGACAGTTTTACATGAGTCTGGATATCAGGAAAGAAATATGAGTTGGAGATAAAGACTTGAAAACTGGCAGCATGTGGTGGTAACTGAAGACAAGGGGCTGTGTAGGTTTAGCCAGGAAGAGAGGGAATGATTACTTGGGAAACAATACTTAATAGATTCATTTTAAAAGAGGAAATCTGGGAGGTGAGTGAAGAGGAGTATAGAAAGAAGTAAAAGGACCCCCCACACCCTGGTTTCTTTGTTAAGAGAGTCAAGGAAATAAATTTTATGAAGGGTAGAGGTGGCAAATGATGCTATGATGTCAAATAAGATTAATTCACTCCACATGCATTATATTGAGTACAAACCATATGCCAGATCCTATTGTAGGGATATAGAGGACAGAAAGAATCCACTGGATTTTGCAACAATGGGGTCATAGATGATGCTTACTAGAGAAGATTCAGGATTTGATGATGGCAACATCCAGATGATACAAGTGGAAGGGAGTTGAGAGGATGGTTGTGACACAGAAAATATAATAGAGCAATTCTGGAACCCTGATAGACCCAGCTAGCATGGAAGCCTTCCTACTACAAACACCTGAAAAGACTGGATAAAAGATAACCAAAGTTTCAAATATACATTTAGATATCTGTGCCCCCAGGAGGCAAAGAGAAATCTCTACATGCCAGAGGAAACTTAAAGATAAATTGGTAGTTACACAAACCAATAGTTTGTCAGCCATGTAGTATGGGCTGGCATGGGCATGGGGTGAATAAGTAGGGAGAAGAATTTTTTAAAGTCCGTACTAGCTAGGAGCTTTGGTTTTTAATACCCACAAAAGAAAGGACTGGAAATAAGCTCTTGGTCCCATTCAAAGTGGAGGCAACAGAATTGAGATGTGTGTGGTTCCCGAAGAAATAGAAAATCAGAATAGACCATTAAAGAAACTGAACATGCCATATAACTATCTACTCTTCTACATATAAACACAATAATGATCATTAGCAAAAATAATGGCATGATTTTAAGTTATTTTCCCCAAACATCAAAGATCACTATAATATACAAACTCTTCTGGAGTTTGAAAAGGAGTTCAGTTTCTCCAACTCAGTTTTTAGAACAACTGTAATTAAAGATGATACAAGAAATGAAAATTACAGGCAATTTCACCTAGAAACATAGGTCCAAAAATTCCAAAATAAGATTGCAGCAGACAGAATTTAGCAACAGATAGTAAAAACAAGTAAATAAATAAATAAAATTAAAATCATGACAAATTAGATTTTAACCCTAGCGTGTCTAGAATTTCATTATTTTTATTAACATTCCTGCCCCTCCTCACAACATACATCTTTTTCCTCATCATATCTAGCTACAGGGGTTGTTCTTTCACATGGAAAATATAATGATACTGATTTTTCCTGTCCAGGCTCAAGATAAGTTATGAATTAGAAACTACCTAGAAATATTCCATTTAACTGACTAGCTTAATGGGAAAGAACTTTCTAGAAGAAGTCCTTGTTCCTTCAATAAGTTAACCAATAGGCTTTCAAATTTTATTTTATTAGGAAGAAAAGGAGCATACGAATGCATATGAATGCAAATTCCTATTGTGTAGACACTCATGTAGTTATAATACAGAAAGGCTACAATCATCTCTTAATTTTATACTTAAATGTAAACTGCAGCAACTCTGCCTTTTGGAAACAGACTCCTGCTTTAATGCCACAATTTAAACCTCACACCTTCATTCCATCGATTGTACTGGGTTTCCATTTTGAAGGAAAAATATTGGTTTTTTCCCTTTGTGAAAGAAATTCATTCTCTTTACTTCCTTGACCACTTCCAAAATATTTGGAATGATGCTTCACATTTTCAAAAATGATGTCCAGGGGTTACAAACCTGGAGGCTCTGGGTGTGGTTGACACACTGTAGGTGTTCAGATTATACTGGAATGTTCTAGTTAAACTGAGAGAAAGAAATCATCTTGCAGTTTTAGTTGGTCTTTTGAAAATAAATATTTTTGAAGTGTTAAGAGAGGATGCATAGCTTGTCAGTATGGCATCAGTTTGTCCTAAACTATTGAGCAAGCACTTACTTTGTACCAGATACAATGCTAGGTTTGGAGGATATAACTCATAAGTCGGACCTCACCCTTGCTCTTATGGACTTAATGGATCGGAAACAGCCCTAGTTTCCAAACTCTCCAGCCATCCAAAGCAGCCAACTATATATTTTCCTCCCTCCCAGGGACATGCTTCTGTCTGCTTGGTTTAACAAACCATACATATAGAAAGAACCTGCTTTGACTGAATAAGGTCAGGGTCCTTTCCTCTTATCATAATAGCCTCTGTCCATTCACAGAAAACATTACACCAGAGATACAAATTACTTGTAATTTATCTGAAAACTTTATAAGTTATCCATTCACAAAGTCTTTCCATGTTTGAACTCATTTAAAAGGAAGAAGAAGAAGAGCTTTTGAGATGCCTAAAGGAAATGTATTTCTTAAGATCATCAAGAAAGGAGTCCAAAAATGTGTCAATAAGGAGTGAATGATTAAAACATTGTAAACTTAGGGCCTCAAGACCAAATAAAGTACAACACAGTTGTTAAATGAATGACTGCATAAAAATTGCATTTTTTAACAATTTTGAAAATGTGATGATTTAATCGGGGGGATAATCTAGATCAGATTCATTAGAATGTATTGGACTAGTGGAGATTAAGCTAGATTCAGGATGTTGGAGTACCAGAAGTTGTGTTTACTTCACTTGTTTTATTTGAGGGATACACTGCAAACACAAATGCATGCAGAATAAAGAATTAATCACATTTTAAAAACATTGAAACCCTATACCATATAAGTGTACTTTACTTTCAGTTGTAATGAGAAGAGAGATTATTCCTCTGGTGCCAATTTTGTGGATAATTATAAAACTTTGCTAGCTTTTGTATATTGTCTTCTTATCCATTCTGTTCACAAAATATACCATCTGAACTATTGATATAAAGGGAGATCACAGAATCAGAGTAACCTGTTTTAATACCTTTCCATCATCGTTTGCCACTAACGTTAGGCACATGTTTATCTGTAAAATTTATTCCCACTGTATTTATTTGGATGCTATGCCACAGATCTGTTCAGAATAGTAATGACACAAGCTATAAATACTGTAACAATGGAGGGAGTTCATCTTAGTGTAAATTTTCCTCTGGTTGAGAATAGTCTCAATGCCCACGTATGAAAATGGAATGTAGAAATTGCCTACAGTCTTATGAGAAAATTTGTATTGAAAAGCACAGTAATAAATTAGACTATTCCTAAGACTTTTTGTTTAATGAAGAGGATATTGAGGTGCATCTGGGGTAGCATGAGCTCTATTAAAAAGAACTTGTTGGGGCTTCCCTGGTGGCGCAGTGGTTGAGAGTCCACCTGCCGATGCAGGGGACATGGGTTTGTGCCCCAGTCTGGGAAAATCCCACATGCCGCAGAGCAGCTGGGCCCGTGAGCCATGGCCGCTGAGCCTGCGCGTCCGGAGCCTGTGCTCTGCAACGGGAGAGGCCACAACAGTGAGAGGCCCGCGTACCGCAAAAAAAAAAAAAAAAAAAAAAAAAAAGAACTTGTTGCTAAGATAGTAGCTATTTGCAGTAATATCTTAGGTGAGAGTCTGGGATCACAATGTTTTACACTTTGAAACACATGTATAGTAATTCTTTTCCTGATACCTTGTGATCAGGTCCCTTTACTTTGGTTTCTTGAATAAGATTTTATACTTTGTGACCCAGTAGGTGATAGTGGTATACTAAAATAGGTGTATACCTCCCATAAGGGCTAAAATCATCCAGTGTTTGCTAGTTCCCATTCAAATGAAAGTGGTGTATATAGCATCATGTAGGACTGCTGGGGCTTGGCTAAATGGATTTCCGAATAACTTATGTCTAACCCTGTAAGGACCATTGCTTTTGTTTAAACATTTTTTTCTCAAATGGATACCACCCAAAATGTATTGTACTCTATAAGCTTATGTGAAACACAATTCAGTCCCTTCTTAATTACTCAGAGTTATCAAATGTATGACTATAGATACACATTCAGTTGCTAAATAAAATTATATAAGTACTGAAGCCAGAAACTCACTCACTTGAAAAATTACTTTTATTGGACTGAGTTTTGGTCATTTTTCTCTTTCTCATAAAGTAGAGGATTGTTCAACAGTGTGATCTCCTGTGGGTGTAGCATGACTACCTTTCTGCAAAATTGATTGTTCAATCAAAATCCAAAGAAGCCTTCTCCTGAGTCATTGTTTTATTTCCCAGAAATCTTTACTGTTGTTATAAGTCTCTTTTGGACTTGTCAGCAGCATCCTGAACATCATCTGCTATTTCTTATACTATTGCAATGTACCATAGTTTGTTCTTTCATTAAAACTGTAACTCTTCAGACCGAAAAAAAAAAGCCCTATGGCTGGTATGCTTATAATGAAACACAGTGATGTATTTAAGGACTATTGAGAGGTAGGTGGCTATTCTCAACCTCCATCCACCACCATCAAATACACACACATGCGTGTTTCCACCCCTGTCAAAGAGCCTGCTGCCTTAGTGTTTACAGGCCTCCTGAGAAGTCCTGAAAATGAAATGGGTATTAGACTCAGAAGACTACAGACCATGAAACAATATGATGTCAATTACCTTTTTGCTACTGGCCTTCTTTGGTGTCAGAGTCTCCACCATTTTTTTTCTTTCTCTGATTTTTTATGCTTTCTCCATCCTTTCCCCATGACTTCTGTTTTTTTTTTTAGATTTCGTACTTGGAAGATTGACTTTTCTCAACCGATGAAATGTATTCTCTATTGATGAAACAACCTCTCACAGTATGAGGGGGGACCTTCTCTTGGCTCTTTACTACATTCAGTCCCATTTGCTGCACAGAGGCTATTTCTCTACTCTAAGAGGTATCTTCTTTCAGCCCTGTTTTAGATACTTGAGATTTCTGAGTATCTTAAAGCATTCCTCTACTTTCAAACTTATTCCCTCTCGATGATGTTTATTCACTCAAAAATATCTATTAACTGTCTGCCACATGCTATGCACTATGTTAGGTGTTGGAGATCAAACTGAGAGCAAGTTAGTCATGATGCCTGCTTTCATAACACTTCTAGTCTCATGCAAAAGATAGAAAAGCAAATATTGTCTCTAAATTTAACACTACATGTAAGTTCTCTTCCTCCCTTATGCTAACAGTAAAATATGGTACTTAAAGAAGTGACAACATTATCATGTCTTTGATACAGCACATCAGAATTAAATCCTACATTCATTTACAGGAGGAGGTTTTTGTTTTGGTTTCATTTGGTTTTATCAGACACGTTAGACATGGATAAGGCTTTGGGACATTTCTTCTCTGTAACACTTTAGAAGTCACGATTTACACGGGATTCTCTACAGTTAACGAATATGCTATTTTTGAGACTTTACGGCTTCTTATTTAATGGCCATAAATCTACGAGTAACTATATGTCATGA